>NC_064643.1:411222933-411525964 GCF_023864345.2 Schistocerca serialis cubense
GTACTTCCTATGTGCCTTTTTGGAAGGACGTGTAGTGGAAGTACCGGTCGAAGGCTGGGAGGTCGAGGTACGGAGGAAGTCTGCACGGGATGGTTCCTTCTTGAAGGCCCGTGCATCTGACTTCGATGTCTTCGTCTTAGCAGAAGCTGAGGAAGGTGCTCGTGGCTGTGGGGTGATGGGAGGAAGAGGAGACGTCGACCGCGCGATCTTAGCACTGGCCGAACGGACGACCGTGGTGCTGAAGGTCAGATCGCATGTCTGGGTTGCTACCTCCCGGGTAGTCCGAGGAGAGGCGAGGACAGTACTGTATTTCCCCGCTGGGAGCAGCGTGGGCTTCCTACTAGCCAATAGCTTGCGAGCAGCCGAGGTGGACAATTTCTCTTTGACCCGAATTTCTTGGATACAGCGTTCTTCCTTATAGACAGGACAGTCGCGGGAGGATGCGGCATGGTCACCCTGACAGTTCACACAACGAGGAGACGGAGGTGGACAGTCACCCTCATGGGCATCCCTGCCACAAGTGACACATTTAGCCGCATTGGAACAAGACTGTCTAGTGTGATTGAAACGCTGACACTGGTAGCAGCGCGTAGGTGTCGGGACATAGGGGCGAACAGAGATAACCTCGTAGCCCGCCTTGATGCGCGATGGCAGCTTAAAACTATCGAAGGTCAAGAAAATGGTCCGGGTCGGTACAAGGTCATTGTTGACCTTTTTCATGACCCTATGGACAGCCGTCACGCCCTGCTCAGCGAGGAATGATTGAAGCTCCTCATCAGTCAATCCGTCGAGGGAGTTAGTATAAACTACACCACGAGACGAGTTCAAGGTTCGGTGGGCCTCCACCCGGACAGGGAACGTGTACAGGAGGGTGGCCCGAAGCAGTTTTTGTGCCTGAAAAGCGCTCTCAGTTTCTAGTAATAAGGTGCCGTTTCGCAACCTGGTACAAGATTTGACAGATCCGGCTATGGCATCTACGCCCTTCTGAATAACGAAAGGGTTGACAGAGGAAAAATCCTTTCCGTCCTCAGATCGAGAAACTACGAGGAACTGTGGGGCAGGCGGTAGTACTTTTGTCACTGTTGGCTGGTCACGTTTCCGTTTTTGAGTCGAAGTCGAAAGAGATGGAGTAGAATCCATTGCGGAGGAATCCCCCATGATTGCCAGCGTCTCCGATGGCGCGCTCCTTCCTTGTGGGGACCCTCTCAGAGGGCACTCCCGCCTTAGGTGAATGTTTACACCTCAGGTCACACCTCCCGAGAAACAGACGGAGGGACCAATCGGCATGGTCAGAAGGTATCAGCTCAGGCAATCACCCCTCCCCGGGCCTGGCCTTTACCAGGGGGTACGCGCGTGCCTTACATGTCTACCCAGGGCGGGGAATTACGCGTTACCCCATCACCGGCTACGCGTGCGAACGCGTGGGTCGGCCTTCAGGCACGCACAGGGAGGAAGGAAGAAGAGGAAAAAGAAGAGAGAAAGGGAGAAAGAGGACAGACTGTCTCAAACGCCGAGGCGGAGACCGGAGAAGGCAAGGAGAAGAAGGTAATGAGAAGGCAAGGAGAAAAAGGCAAGGAGAAGGCAAGGAAACAAAAAAAAGGCAATGAGAAGGCAAGGAGAAAAAGGCAATGAGAAGGCAAGGAGAAAAAGGCAATGAGAAGGCAAGGAGAAAAAGGCAATGAGAAGGCAAGGAGAAGTCAAGGGAAAGAGTAAGGAAGACAGTGAGGTCGAGAAGAGCAAGGAAAGGAACCAACAAAAGGAAGGAAGAAACGAGAAGTGAAAAACCAAAAAGACCACGATTATAGGTCGTGGAACCGTCCGTCTCCGGACGCAGGCGCTAACTACCCCCGTGAGGGGGATGGACTCCTTTTAGTCGCCTCTTACGACAGGCAGGAATACCGCGGGCCTATTCTAATCCCCGGACCCGCAGGGGGACAATTGTGAGGGGATCAACTGGGGTCAGACAATAGTGGATATGAAAGGAGCTCCCAAATTACTTGTTTCACCACTGTTGGACATCAGTGACACGAGTTCATTGATCAGACTGTCCGCCCCCGGTAGCTGAGTGGTCAGCGCCACAGAATGTCAATCCTAAGGGCCCGGGTTCGATTCCCGGCTGGGTCGAAGATTTTCTCCGCTCAGGGAATGGTTGTTGTGTTGTCCTAATCATCATCATTTCATCCCCATCGACGCGCAGGTCGGTCGGTCGGTGTGGCCGAGCGGTTCTAGGCACTTCAGTCTGGAACCGCGCGACCGCTACGGTCGCAGGTTCGAATCCTGCCTCGGGCATGGATGTGTGTGATGTCCTTAGGTTAGTTAGGTTTAAGTAGTTCTAAGTTCTAGGGGACTGATGACCTCAGATGTTAAGTACGATAGTGCTCAGAGGCATTTGAACCATTTGACGCGCAAGTCGCCGACGTGGCGTCAAATCGAAATACTTGCACCAGGCGAACGGTCGACCCGACGGGAGGCCCTGGTCACACGAATTTATTATAGTGATCAGACTACCAAATGTGGAAGTCCAAACAGACCTCAGAGAGGCAAACAGCATGAGATACGTTTCTGGTTATGTATTAAAGAAACTGCTTACAATTCATGACTGTTATAAATGTAGGACAGTACATGTAGATGGCAGCCAAGACTTAGATGCAAATGACAAAGTTTATTGTCATTTTAAAAGTTATGAAGGCAACTTTGGAAGCCTATTTATTTGCACAGAAGATGTCAAAGAATTTTTAACTCGTTGTGAGACTAAGATGACTTCTGCTTATGATGAATATGCTCACATAAGTAATTGTGGTACTTTCTGTGTGAACATGTTGATGGTCATACCCAATTTTCCACCTGGGTGCTGTGCTGAAACCAAGCTGTTGTTAATAAGACTGTTTGTGAAACTGAGGCTCTTTTACATTATTAAATTCAGGAATGAAGACTTAGTCCGTAGGAGCAAGAGAAGAAGTAAAAAAGTGATGAAGCTGGCTCGTTTGGGTTGCTAACGTGTTAGGACTGACTCATCCATTTAATTTCATTTTCGTTAAATGTATCATGGGATGTAATCAAGTTTTAAAGCAGTCATGCTTTTTACTGAGATAACCTGATACCACAAAGAATAAGATGGAAATTGTATTTTTGGAAGCAGGCTTCCTGCAAAGCAGAACGTAATGAAAAGTGATGTGTCGCTTCATTTTTACACAAGGAAGAGCATCCATATACTTCATATGTGGCATATACAGTGTGTATTCTCTTACTTTCAGTGGAATAAGTGCGATTGTATGCTACTTATTGATTATTTCTTATAGAATATGTTGCAGCTTATGTCACTTCATTCAATAGTTCGTGAACTCTTTACATACATTTCACGATCATTTATGTCCCTCGCTGTTCTCCTAACACTTGTGACGCAAAAATATACTAACTATTTTGTAAATTATGTACAAAACGAATTAAAAACGAACATTATTTTTACGTCGCATCTGCCGTCAGAGGAAGGCGAGCTTTCTGGCCGCTAGGGGCGCTAGTGTCACTTGAACTGTCAAATGGTAACAACTTTCACAGCAGTGAGTGTCGCGACTGTATATATTAGACTGTGGTAATATAGAATGCTTGTACGACACATTCTTGAGTAGTGCTTGAGTGTTTGGGATTCCCACCAGGTCGGATTAAAGGAAGACATCGAATCAATTCAGAGGCGCTCTGCTAGATTCGTTACCGCCAGGTTCGATCACCAGATGGTTCGTGAATTCAAATGTGAAACCCTGGAGAATACCACGCTCTTTTCGCCAGGCAACTATTGCGGAAATTTGGAGATCCGGGATCTGAGGCCGATTGCGGATCGATTCTACTGCCGTCAACGTACATTTGCGAGGTAGTTCGGCCGCGCTGGTAAGTCGTCGGGCACGCGGCAGAAGTTCTGTGACGAGAGCTGTCAGTGTGCTTTTTGCGAGCCAATTACGAAATGGCTTCTGGTGAGGAAGCGTTGTTTTTCGCTTTATTATTGCAAAGAAAATACAAACGCCATGGATGTCAACGAAAGTAATAGGTTCATCCCATGTATACTATTCGGGAGAAGCCGGCCGCGGTGGCCGAGCGGTTCAAAAATGGTTCAAATGGCTCTGAGCACTATGGGACTTAATATCTATGGTCATCAGTCCCCTAAAACTTAGAACTACTTAAACCTAACTAACCTAAGGACATCACACAACACCCAGTCATCACGAGGCAGAGAAAATCCCTGACCCCCCCCCCGGGAATCGAACCCGGGAACCCGGGCGTGGGAAGCGAGAACGCTACCGCACGACCACGAGCTGCGGACCCGAGCGGTTCTAGGCGCTTCAGTTTGGAGCCGCACGACCGCTACGGTCGCGGGTTCGAACCCTGCTTGGGGCATGGATGTGTCTGATGTCATTAGGTTAGGTAGGTTTAAGTAGTTCTAAGTTCTAGGGGACTGATGACCTCAGATGTCAAGTCCCATAGTGCTCAGAGCCATTTGAGCCATATTCGGGAGAAATACTGCAATTTTAAAATCCGTAAGGAATTGAGAGAAAACTCGGCAAAAATTCTTAAACTACTTCAGAATGTCTGTGACCTTATTTTAAGGTAAATAAAATGCCTATTTTACATATCATTTGATATTCTACACAGAAAACAAATCAGTGTCAACAGATCAACCAGTGACAGTGACAGTGTGGCATCACGGTTTGATATACTTGGCCCTGGACCGGAAGCAAAAGCAGCTGTGTGTGGATTTGATATAATGTGTTTGTATGTGAGTGAGTGAGCTGTAAACTTAATTTTTATGGCGAACTGCATTTCTTCAAAGCTGAAATTTTTTCTAAAGCCGTCGTACAGATTTCAAATCATCTAGTAATGACAGTAGAAAAGACTTGTCAGGGCCATCAGCCTCAAGCTCAGATTTTTTTTCTTTTTTTTTTACATTTGCCGCAAGGATCTAAAATAATTTCTCCTCCTTTGTCGTCCTTTGTCTGTTTACGAGTACTGGAGTCAACTCCAACCTGCACACCAGAGTCATTTGCCTCATCAATATCAGCTTCCCCCAAAGCTGCTGGTTTAATGGGAATTACAGATGACAGGAAATTTAGTGTATCAATTTTTTTGTTTTGATTATGCAGTAGAACTACTTTTTGAGATTTTCCACTTGTTGAGTTAAATCTCCCAAAACCTCGTCCCCCCTATATTTCGTATGAGACACTTCTATTCTGCTTTATCAGAGATGAAGCATTTGCTCTCCAAGACAGCGCACCGCTTCATATAGCGCACTTTTGGGATACGCACAACTTCGTTCGCGTAAGAGACGGGTTCAAGCTGGATGAAATTTTAGAAATAATTGGTTTATTTTGGAAGTCAGAAATATTCTTTTTCTTTTTTCTCACATCGTCTCCCAAGAAATACGTTTTACGTTCTTACTGGCCTAACCCTTATTTCCTGAGTCCCAAGTTATAAATGGTTCAAATGGCTCTGAGCACTATGCGACTTAACTTCTGAGGTCATCAGTCGCCGAGAACTTAAAACTAGTTAAACCGAACTAACCTAAGGACATCACACACATCCATGCCCGAGGCAGGATTCGAACCTGCAACCGTAGCGGTCGCTCGGTTCCAGACTGCAGCGCCTAGAACCGCACGGCGACTCCGGCCGGCCCCCAAATTATAGGACGACGTTCTACTTCAGTGACCAAAAGTTCCATGCCACAAATTCTTTTGCAGCAGAAAAGAGCACAAAATTCTTTAACCCGACAGCTGAAATGCACGTGCTTCAACAATCACAAAGCGCTAACAAAAATTAAACGCAGCACAACCGTGCGAGGCGGCAACTGTTCACCCCCTCTCTCTGTAGCCGCGCTGCCAGATAGCCGCGTGTCAATGGGTCAGACGAGGCTGAATTCGCCGCGATTACTCGTGGAGGTTGGCGGGTACACAACGAGTCGCGCCGTCAAATCGCCGGTGTGTAAGGCCTTGTGGGAGGGAACTGGGTGTTAAAGGAAGTACGCGGCTCTGCCGCGCGGGCAAATAGCGTGACAAAATCGCCAGTCGGTAAGCGGCCTTAGGGGTGGGGGTGCCGCGTGCTGGCGCCTCGCCTTTGGGCTGCATTCCGCTGCGCGCCCGGTGGCGGCGTGACCCCAGCCCCGGCTCTGGCCAGCTGATCGATGACGGCGGGTATTTATAGCGCCCCCCTCCCCCCCCGCGGTCACTGGCCGCCCTGCCCCGGCGGCGCGCGTTAAACAAAAACACCTCACAACAATGGCCGCCCGCGCCGGGGTTAAACTTAATGATGGCGACTGCACGGCCGCCGTCATTATTCGCCGAATCGATATCTCGGCGGTATTCACCAGACAGGAGGCGGAGCGGCCCTCCCTTTGGCGATTTCCGCGCTGCTGGTGCTCAAAGGTACTTCAGGTTCATTAGCGGATCTGCGAACCTCGGATTTTGCGTCCGATGCCAGTCTCTGGTCAATGAATGTCGGATGTTTCGTAAAAGTCTGAACATGGGGTTAAAATGCACACAAACAACAATGAAAACTAGGCTAACGGTGACTCAATTTTCTGATTTTGATAAGACCGAAGGATGACCTGTTTTATTTACTAAATACATTCAATAGCCAAGGTAGTACAAATATTTCTTTATTTAAAACAACCGGTTTCGACAGGCTTTGCTGTGATCTTCAAGTCTTAAAAATCTTTTTGTTCTGAAACGTCTTCATTTTACGTTGGACGTCACGCCAAGTTGTCATGCGGATGAAAGTCAGCACACTGTAAAAGGTCTGAAGTCACTAAAACATTTAAAAACATAAGTCACCTTGTATAAATGGCCATGTCCATAGATATCATCGCTGACATATGTTTGTCACGTTACGAAAACACAGTAAACTGGACATTTTTTAAACATTGAAAATCCACCTTCACCGGTACAACGTTTAAGGTGGATTTTCAATGTTTAGAAAATGTCCACAGATGTGCTACCGCGTAGTGAGTTTTTGTGGTGCAGCAAGCATGTGTGAGCGATATATACAGTGTGTTACAAAAAGGTACGGCCAAACTTTCAGGAAACATTCCTCACACACAAATAAAGAAAAGATGTTATGTGGACATGTGTCCGGAAACGCTTAATTTCCTTGTTAGAGCTCATTTTAGTTCTTCCACCTACGCTCAATGGAGAACGTTATCATGATTTCATACGGGATACTCTACCTGTGCTGCTAGAACATGTGCCTTTACAAGTACGACGCAACATGTGGTTCATGCACGATGGAGCTCCTGCACATTTCAGTCGAAGTGTTCGTACGCTTCTCAACAACAGATTCGGTGACCGATGGATTGGTAGAGGCGGACCAATTCCATGGCCTCCACGCTCTCCTGACCTCAAACCTCTTGACTTTCATTTACGGGGGCATTTGAAAGCTCTTGTCTACGCAACCCCGGTACCAAATGTAGAGACTCTTCGTGCTCGTATTGTGGACGGCTGTGATACAATACGCCATTCTCCAGGGCTGCATCAGCGCATCAGGGATTCCATGCGACGGAGAATGGATGCATGTATCCTCGCTGACGGAGGACATTTTGAACATTTCCTGTAACAAAGTCTTTGAAGTCACGCTGGTACGTTCTGATGCTGTGTGTTTCCATTCCATGATTAATGTGATTTGAAGAGAAGTAATAAAATGAGCTCTAACATGGAAAGTAAGCGTTTCCGGACACATGTCCACATAACATATTTTCTTTCTTTGTGTGTGAGGAATGTTTCCTGAAAGTTTGGCCATACCTTTTTGTAACACCCTGTATAACAATATTATGAAAGGAAAGTTGGTACTCACCACATAGCGGAGATGATGAGTCGCAGATAGGCCCAACAAAACCTGTCACTAATGAGCTTTCAGCCAGCAAGGCCTTCGTCAAAAATAGTCATATTGTTACATTCCATCCTGGATGTTTCATTGTGAGATATATACTTGTATGTGTGTGTGTGTGTGGGGGGGGGGGGGGGGCTATTTTCACAAGGTGCTTTATGACAGCAAAGACTGTCGAAGCCGATTGTTTTGAATAACGAAATATTTATATATTTATACGATTCTGGGGAACCCGGGCCATCACGATCAGAGTTCTCAAGCAAACTTCGTCCCAAGGTTCCCATGTACATTGGTACCTTTAACATTCAGACGCTAATTCAACCTGGAAAATTACACAACTTAGTAACAGAGCTAGACCAACAAAAAATTAAGATCTTAGCGTTACAAGAAACTAGATTCACGGATGAAAATACAATAGACTATGGAAATTATCGCATCTTCAAGAGCAAGACTGACAAACGAATTGCCAATGGTACGCCACTCCTGGGCATGGCATTTGCGGTGCACAGAAATATATTAGGCTCAATTACAGAGGTCTCTTCCATAAATAATCGCCTCATGACCATGCGTATCCAGTGCGCCAACAAGAAATACACATTGATAAATGTTCATGCACCCACAAACATAGACAACAAAAAACGCCAACTACAAACTGAAAAATTCTGGACTAAACTTGAAGATGTCATGGCCAAAATTCCCCGGGATGATATCAAAATCTTAATGGGAGATTTCAATGCACAAATTGGCAGAGAGAAAGAACACCAAAAAACTGTAGAAAAATATCCAACACACAGATTCACCAACAGAAACGGACTGAGATTTATTGAACTATGCCAACAAAATAATCTAAAAATAATGTCTACATCTTTGAGAAAAAAACCTAGAAAACAAAAGACCTGGAGGACCCCCATACAAGAGATCGGCGAATATCAGATTGACCACATTGCCATCTCCGATTTCGTACAGAAAGAGATCCATGATGTCCAAGTCCGCAGAGGGGCGAACATTGACTCAGACCACTACTTAACACGCATTAAAGTGAAATTCACCACAAAAAAATACTATCCGAAGAAAACACACATGATGAAATGTGAACACGAACAATCAAAGAAACCAATCTGAAGGAGGAGTGGGAAAAGGAACCAGCTGACTCTTGGGAAAAATTTCGAACAAAAATTACAAAGAAGGCAAAAGAACTGATCCCATTGAAAAAGAACACAAAACACCCCTGGTGGGACTCTGGATGTGAAAAAGCGCTGGAAGAAAGAAAGAAAGCCTTTCTGAAGTATAACAGTAAAAAATCCCCAGAAAATCTAGATCACTTCCACAACACCAGAAGACAAGTGGCAAAAACAATCAGACAAGTCAAGAGGAAGTACCTCAAGGAACAGTGTGCGTCTATTGAAGAAAATTTCCCTAACTATAGTGTACGAGACTTCTATAAGACCTTTGCTGGGAGAATCAATGGATACGGCTCACGAAATCTATGTTTCAGAAAACCAGATGGAAAACTAGCGCTCACAAATCGGGAAAATTGTGAGGAGCTGGCAAGATACTTTTCCGGACTCCTCAATTGCCCTGAACCTTCTTCAAGATTCCCTCAAGAAACTGCTATCTACACAAATCCAGAATCCCCACCACCTACACTAGAGGAGATCCAAAGACATATTCATAGACTGAAAAACAACAAGGCATCCGGAGAAGATAATATCACTGCAGAACTACTTAAAAATCTTGGACCAAATTCCCTCAAAGAACTCACTCAAATCATCACAGACAATTGGCAGACAGAAAAACTACCAGAAGATTGTAAATGCGCCCTAATTCATCCACTGCATAAAAAGGGAGACATGGCAGATATAAACAACTATCGAGGAATCTCCCTTCTCCAAGTCACTTATAAAATCCTCTCAGCTTGTCTTCTTCAACGAACACAAGAACAACTCGAACACAGTATTGGTGAATACCAAGCTGGCTTTCGCCCTCACCGATCCTGTGCAGGACAAATTTTCAATTTGAAGACAACACTAAAATACAAAGCAGTCAGAAACAGTCCGATCATTTGTTCCTTTGTTGATTACGCAAAGGCTTATGATTCAATCGATAGGCAATCTCTCTTTATTATCCTTGAGGAGCTAGGACTCGATCCGAAAACCCTAAACCTTATCAAAGAAACGCTCACAAACACAACTTCTAAGATAAAATTCCTGGGTGAAATATCAGAGCCCTTCCTGATCAAAACCGGTGTCAGACAAGGTGACGGCTTGTCTCCACTCTTCTTCAACCTTGTCTTAGACAAAGTTATCCGAGAATGGGAAAAAGAACTGAAGAATCAAAATTACTGGAAGCCTATACAACTAGGAAGATCTAAAGATGGTATTAAAATTTCATGCTTGGCATTTGCAGATGACGTGGCCATTCTAGCAGAAAACGAGACCACAGCAATTAAACAGATAGACATTCTCAAAGAATGCGCCGAAAAAGTTGGGCTACAAATTTCCTTCCAAAAAACCAAATTCATCTGCTCAAAATTTGAAAGTCAAAAACTGACTACAAAATATGGACAAATTGAGAGAGTTCCATTCTTTAAATACTTAGGCGAGGTCCTAGAACCCACAGGGGGAGAGAAAACTGCACAAAAAGTTCGACTGCAAAAACTGAAAAGAGCATACTGGAAAACCCACAACATCTACAATAAAAAGTGTCTCTCCATTCACTCAAAAATACGACACTACAATACAGTAATCAAGCCCGAAGCACTATATGCCAGCGAAACACTCACACTCCATAGAAAAGGCGACCTGGAAGGCATCCTGAAAGAGGAACGCAAAATTATCAGAAAGATTCTTGGCCCAAAAAGAACGGAAGATGGATACAGGTTACAGTCTCGGAAAACTACAGAAAAATTATCTAACCTCGCCGCGGACATCCGGAAAAGAAGACTAAAATTTTACGGTCATGTCCACAGACTCCCAACACCCAGACTCTCCCACAAAATTTTAATATACATTGAAAAATTGAAAACCATACCCTGGATACAAGAAACCAAAACAGATCTAGCAAATGCACAAATAAATTCTTCAGAAGTTATAAACATATGTATACAGGCAAAAAATCAATAGTTGGAAAGTACAACCCGAGAATGAAGTTTGCAAGAGACAGGGGACAAAATGGACAGAGGAAAGAAAGAGAATTCATGGGGAAAGAATGAGAGAAGTTTGGAGAATTAAAAAATTGAATCAGAAAAGCTTTGCGTGATCCGTATGGGTCCAATCGCACATAATAATAATAATAATAATTTATACGAACGTGGCTGTTGAACGTTTTTAGCATTTTTGGTAACTGCTTGTCCGCAGGTGGAAATGATGGACGATAAACGCTTAATTTGGACAGGTGACTCTAGAACAGGTTTACGAATTTTTGTTGTCTCAGAAATACAAGAGATTTCGAATTTAGAGGCAGAGAAGATGCAGCAACAGGGATTGCGCAACGCCAAATTGAATTCTGTTTATTAGAAACAGACGTAATTATCCAAAATATTAACTTTCAGAGCAGAGACAGATTCAAGGACTGCTACGTTCAGAGCACAGCTCGATATGAGAGCGAAACAGGGATAAGGAGGAAGACCAAGATGAAACGATTAGAAGCCTTTGAAATGTATTGTTATAGGGCACTGCAGAACACCAGATGGTTATCCAGGAGTTCGATGAATCGACGAGAGAGAAAGGATTTGAACATATTACGACACGGGTCGTTCCTGAACATCGTGGTTGAAGGGTGACGGAAGGAAACAATCGTTGGTGTGGGAGTAGACACGAGTATACAAGACAGGCCTTTGAAGCTGTAGTCATTCGGAAAGGAACCTCTTCATTTCAGTGGGCAAGCGACAGGTATGGTGAATTTCAGCCTTCAGGCTGATGACCGGAACTACAAAAACAACAACAAGTCTCCGTAACTTCAGCGTGTTATAATTGCATCTATTTTCACAGCTACCTCTACATCTAAGCTTTCGAAGTCAGTGTGAAGTTCAGGTGACAGCACGCTCTTCATGGTATTATACAGACGGTCCGTGCTAAGCCTCGTCATGTCGCTTTTCTGTGGTGTTTCTGCATATATTTTCAGTTCGGTTTTTGAGACGTGCTGTATTAGTCAGCTTAAACGGACATTGCTTAAGCGTACTTCAATTTCGAGCATCAACGAGAAACGTCTTTTGGCTGCCTTTACAACATTTTCAAGTGTAATTTAATGTGCTCAGACAATAGTCCGACTAGCGCAATATTCATTCCACAACTGTACACTAAGTATATAAATCTATATTTCCAAGATCATCTGTGTTCACAGTCCAGCTGCGGCTGGAAATGCAGGGTAACTATAATTCAACTTTCGCTACTTGAGAGGGTCCCCATGGAAAATGAGCGATTATAGGATAATAAAACTAGTCGAAAAATTTGTAGGGATATGCGAACCAGAAATAACGAATAAACCACTGAAAGATATACATTTAAATTTCCAAATGACAAGAGTAACATTTGGTAACTGCGTACAATGTTTTTGTTGCAGGTTACAAACGTTGCTGGTTATGACGAGCGTTTAAATCTACGACAGAAGATACCATTTCACATATTTTGTTCGCAGCACTTTCCGAACGGTGGGCCGTGGTGAGATCAGCTGCTGTTGTCAGCTTGAAGACCTCATATTGCGTCCAGCTTTCGCAGCTGGTGGTGCAGTTGACCATCGGTCTCTCCCAGGTGCAGTTCGCAAATCGCCAGTTTATTCTAACATCCGAATCATTTTCTTCAATCCCGGTGCGGCCATAGGTTCTCTCCATACCCCTTTAATGAACTGATACGAAGAGCAGCAGCACTGTTGTTGCTGTTTTGATAAAACTGATTTACGAGTAAGACCCTGCTCACCTTGTCCAGACCCGTGTTGATCTTCTGCAGCTGTGATGCACGCTGAATCTTGTGTGTCAACCCTACGTTGCCGTGCCAGCATCGGCGCCTAACGGCAGGTCATGACACTAGCACTACTAACAACGCTAATCCAGCAGCGCACTGTCTGAACATCATTGCTGTGAAGTTGAACACCAATATGGTAAATAGTTTACTGTCTACACTGACTGAAGTAGCGAAAGTTGGATTATGACCACCATGTACTATTCCTGGTGTTTTCCGTCACCGATAACAAGTATATACAGACTAAATATGAAGCCATTTTAAAATAACACTTTTCTTTCATCTGGGCTCGCAAAATTAAATATTAATAACGTCTTATTTGAAAATAGAACCGATACGACTCCACTCATAGATCACTTAATCGTAATCGAAAATGCTTTCAGAAATACATGAAGAAAGCACACTCAAGGGAATATCAGGAAAATTAAGGTTTCGTTCCACTCCATTCGTAGATGAAATGAGAAAGTTATACACATTTTCACGGGAAGAGGAGATGATTGAGACCAGCAACGTGAAATGACGGAAGAAGATTACGGGTTAAGGATTCGTCGATGACGTCACTAGAAACTTAAAAACGATTGGATAAATATGTGGTACGAAACAGCTGCGCCTTTTACAAAGGAATTCTCTTTGAACGGGTGAAAGTGAGTGAGGGAAACCATGGACAACCTACGTCAGGTTGAGAGAATGGGGATACGTAGCACGCTCCACTTTGACGCGAGGCCAATATTTTTAACCGTTGTGCCGCTCCTACTGTGTAACGCCGTACGCGTATCAAAAAGAATATCCCAGCGGAAAACAATATTTAATTTACGTTTTTACTCTTGCTGGATTCCGCAGATGACGTAAAATCATCATTGCCCCGTCGTCGCACTTTTTCGTAGTTCATTACCTTTCCAAGACTAGTATCGGCCTTAGGCTAGTTTTGCGTATGCCGCTTCAGAATGCCCTACAGCAAGCAAATATTAACAGTATTATCCAAGTAACATTAAAATACAGTACAACGAGTACTGCATCTGTATCTTGAGTGGCGGTGAAGTAGTCGTTCCACGGAGCCATTTGAGCAACCCTATGCAAAGCGCACTTTCAGTTTCGTGTTCGGCGTGCACACAGTAATATACAGGATGAGTCAAAACGGACTTCACAACTTTGGAATGACATGGACATTTATTGAGGTAACTTACAGAATCGGTCGATGTGTTCTTTTGTAGTAAACAGCCTCAAGTTTCACATGAAAGTGTCAAATGTCATTTTGGTTACATGTGTGTGCCATTTAAGAAGCGGCAAACATCACACCGGTAATCAGTTTCTTCCCACAGTCGTTTTAGGAAATCGGGAATAACTTGTGCACCGGCAGCGTAGATTCGATGTTTTGGTCGGCTAAATTGTTTGGTAGGGAAGCAACATACACGCAGTCTTTAATGACAGCCCAGAGGAAGAAATTGAGTAGCGTCAAGTCAGGGGAATTAGGTGACCATGCGATTGGCCTTTCACGGCCAGTCCACCGGCCACGAAAGCGATTCTCGAGGAAACCTCGAACTTCCACGAACAAATAAGGTGATGCGCCGTCTTCCTGGTAGTAAACCTTACCGTCTCGGTCATTTTCATCGGTCTGTGGCTACACAATACGAGTGGCAGTTTTCTCCATCACCAAGAAAGGGCCGTACACTTTCAGTTTGCTACGGGCATAAAACACATTAATTTGGGGGTTGTCACGAACGTATTCTATGGTTGCAGGTGGAATCTCGCTCCGCTTATTCTGCAGTTGTTGCGGTGTTCGTTTCATTAAACGAAAACACGCAGCGAGCACGCTCCGCATCACTGAAAATAGGCATTTTAATTGTATATTACGCTGGTGCTCCTGGTGGCGAAATGGTGTACTGAGGCACTACGTGAATCAAAGTTGAGGTTGTTTGCTACAAAATGGCACATCTACAGATTCTGTAAGTTATCTTAATAAACCAATATAATTCTACATTTAGAAGTCATTTTTGAGTCACCATGTATTTACATGCCATTCTCAGTTCAATTTTCAGTTTTTTCTATAGGTAAATTCAGTCCAATGCCAAAAATCGGTCCTTTTCAGAGCCTGCTGCGCTTCATTCTTACGTTATTTTCCAGCCTAAATGTCGACGGAACGTTGAAATTTAACTTTTTAAAAAAATAATTTCTCATAGTTTCTTATTGGAGACCTCTTACTGATTCATGCTCGAACAAAGAGAAATGAGTAGCAATAACAACCATTGTAATGCACAAAGAATGTGATGCACGTATGGTTAGTAATAAAAGAGCGATTTATTTCAATGGAAATGAAGCGCAAAAATGCGTTGTGTATTACGTGCCCTGATTTTGTTTCCCAACCAGAGCAGAAGAAAGCAACAAAGCGCGTCCTAAACAAGCGAGGCATTGTAAACGCGACAGCGTACGGGCCATCGAGCGCAGTGTGCGCGCTCCGCGGCCGGAACAGATGACTGCCACGGCCACTGGCACTGCCAGACGGGTCATGCAGGGCGCCCGCTCTACTGTTCTCCTGTCGGCTTTCACCGAGGATAATGCGAGCATTGTCCACGCGGGATCCGTCTGGGCACTTGTACAGACTAACTCTCTCCACCGATACCACCCATAGGCAGCGATTCGGGGTGAGTACCGGGGACATCAACGTTTCTTCCGCTCCTCCCCCCCCCCCCTCTCTCTCTCTCTCTCTCTCTCTCTCTCTCTCTCTCTCTCTCTCTCTCTCCACCCCTTCCGCGAATATAATTTTCTGCAGCTAAATTTTTTTTTACTGTTCACAGTTAGCAATAATAATGTCTTCAGCATACTAAGACATTTTTTGTTCAAATGTGTGTGAAATGTTATGGGAGTTTACTGCTAAGGTCATCAGTCCCTAAGGTTACACACTACTTTGAGAGGTGGCATGAGCCCCCCTCTCATATTTCTATCTTACTCTGAGTAATTCGATTTTCCTCTCTAATTGCATGCGGTGAAAAGTTGCTATTCCTTCACACGCGGACTTCCCATGCAGCGTCTCTCGTCACCCAGGTGGTCCGGTGACAGGCGGGTTCTGCTGATCTTGAAAGGGTTAAGCTGACGGGTGTGAGGGAGTCGAGTGGATGCTTTCCAGACGGCGACATTGTCGTAAGAGCGGGGGCGACACGCCCACAGGGGCGTGACAAAGCGGCTGGGCTAGAGATTCCGTTACTTCGCAGAAACTTAGTGAAAACACTTTCTGGCGGGCTACCAGCGAGGCGTGGGAATGACTTGTGTTCGCAGGCAGTCTTGGCGGGAAAATTCCCGCGTTTTCTGCAAAATCGTAACTGTGATTCGCTTGCTCAGGGCATAGCTCCGTGACGTAGCAAAATCGGCGCGGAAATTGGCGCCAAGTGTCTTCATTGGTGGAATAGTAGTGCGTCGGCAATAGAGTGGAATTTTTCGCCGGTTTTCGAGTTGCTGATTGGAACGTTTAACCACGGCCACTGTCGTGGGGGCGGGAATGTTCTGTGTTTGGCTTGTACGGGTGCTCTTGAAGGGTCGGCTCTCGCCTTTCGGTCGGAGTAGGTTACAAGCTGAGCTCTCGCTGCTTTGGACAGCCTGCCTTCTGTTGGCTGTCTAATATACTGTCATTTAATTGTAACTGTTTGACGAAGTTACTAAAGTTTCGACTTCAACGTAACTTTCCGAGTACAGTTGGCAATTGAGCATTCTGCATACAAGCGGCCTATGTTGTCTGTCTTGAGTAATTTTGGCTAAAGTTGACTGTATCGGAGTTACTGTGTGACTTCGCTTGTTAAAATCAATCACTGTATCGTCAGTGATTGTGTGGCGAGCCTTTTTCGTCTCCCTCAGAGACGCATTTGTATTGATAGGAAGTCTTTAGTCTTGAACAACCAGACCAGGATAATTTGTTTCGTGTTATAATCGTGACATTATCATCACCACGACTGGACGTCGAAGCAACCAGCCATCGCCTCCGGTACGCCAGATCGTGTCCTTGCAGTTAAGAAGACAGCTTGGTAATGTATGTCAGCAGCACCGGCAGATTAGGGAATTTTGCCCTGTGATAATCAGAGCTCAGCAGAGCGCGTCTGTTCCCGTCTTTTCTTACGTGGTTCTGTCTTGGGTGTTCATTGTCTGAGTTCTCACAACTGTAACAGCAATTAACGTTGGGTTGGCTGGGTGTTTCTCTTAAGATCTGAGTTGCAAGGAATTGGCTCCACATACCACTGGGTCATAAACGTCACAAGCTAGTTTACGGACAACTTCACCTTCACAGCATTTATTTGAGTATCCAATTTGACGTATTGTAAATGTTTCATGTGTTGTGTTTATTTTGAGTTTAGTCATAATAAATCAAATTATTATTTTGTACAGAACTTTCATTCTCTAGAGCGGTAGAGCAACCCTTTCATTTCTCACCACGTTAATGAAACTTATTTATCAAATTAATTTCTATCAAATTAAATTATTGCAGGTGCCAAACTCTTTTCTACTCCACTTGCAGGGTCTATTAGAGTCAGTTCGCGTTTCTTCTGAATCCATGTGCAACAGCAAAAGTCGAAGTTAGAGAAGGGGGGGCTTAGATCATCATTCCCATATGAAGGTTCTAGAAGGATTTAGTGTTAAATACACTGCTAGCCCCGGCCCCTCGCTACTTAACCTAAATTCTCCTAAGGACAAACACACACATCCATGACCGAGGGAGGACTAACTTCCGCCGGGACCAGCCGCACAGTTAGGACATTTTTTTATAAAACAAATCTTAAGATGGTCGTTATAGACCGAAACCGGTGACTGATGACAAAAATTTTGTGCCCATAGATGAGAAGTAAAAGAAATTTAGCAGAAAAATTATTTGAAATTGTTTTCGATTGAATTCGTGTGGTGTATTTTGATTCGTAATCATATGCAACAGTCAGTTTTCGGAAAAGTGATCCGCCATGCGTGGTTTGCCGCTAAATTATTGCCAACGCGTGAAATATTCAGCAATGTTAACAACGTTTCTTTGCTGACGGAAATTGATACTAGGGTTTAATGAAAAATAATGCCTCCACCTTCGTTAATTGGGCTTGGATGGGAATATTTTGCCGGCCGCCATGACCGAGCGGTTCTAGGCGTTTCAGTCCGGAACCGCGCTGCTGCTACGGTCGCAGGTTCGAATCCTGCCTCGGGCATGGATGTGTGTGATGTCCTTAGGTTAGTTAGGTTTAAGTAGTTCTAAGTGTAAGGGACTGATGACCTCAGATGTTAAGTCCCATAGTGCTCAGAGCCATTTGAACCATGGGGATATTTTAATGAATCAAACGCAGAAATAATCTTTAGAATGTGATCTTTAATTACCAATATTCACTTTTCCACATAATCGTCAGCCAATTGGATACATTTCTGCCAACGATGAACCAGTTTTCTGAATCCGTCACGGAAGAAGATGACACACTGTTTCCTCAACCACAGTCTCACAGTTCTTTCAACGTCTTCATCAGAAGCATAATGACGTCCTCGCAGAGCGTCTTTCATTGTCGGGAACAGACGAAAGTCGGACAGGGATAAATCCACACTGTATGGAGAATGCCGTACGGTGGTGAGATTCAGTAACTGAAGTTCTGCTGTGGTTGCACGTGAAGTGTGTGACTTGCCAAGGAAAGCAGTACTGGGACCCACACGTTCTTGTGAAATACCAATTGTGCTTTCAATTTCTTTCTGAGTGATACGACGATCGTCCTGAATCAATCTGTCAACATTTTGCTTGTGAAACTCGGTAGCTGCTGTCACAGGACGACCAACTTAGTTTGTTACGCATGTCAGATGTTTCCGCCTCAACACCTTTAAACTCACTCGCCCAACGACGCACAGTACTCGTATCAACACAATCAACATAAACTGCTTTCATTCTCTGATGAATCTCCTTTGGGGTGACACCTTCTGCTGTCAAGAATTCAATGAATGCACGTTGCTTAAATCGCATTGACCGACCGTCTGCGCAGACTTCCATACTTTACACTGTAACAGCACAACTGTTCAGTGCTAAGGCTTCCCGCCAACTGGAGCCCTAGAGAAGAGGCTACGGAACAAGCCAGTACCTGCAGCATACCAATGCTGCCAACTGTTGAAGAGTTGCGAACGTGAAGGCATTACTTTTCAGTCAACCCTCGTACAAAGAAATGTCGCTATGGCAAACTTGCCTTCGCTCTATGCCTGTATGTTCGGAATTTCAATGTTTTAAATGGTTCTATGATGGGTGTCATTTAAGGGAATGCACCAAATCTTCCTAAAGAATAAACATAAAAATAAAATATAACAATTGATGTAAGTATGAGATATAAAAATATGAGAATTTACACCAGAAAAAACCATAAACACACATTGTATACAAAACGTAAAGGTTCTAAGCCTGTACCATGCACACATATATCATGTAAGAAATGTATGACATTTATTGTGAAACGTAGTCGTAATTTTACAATTAATGTAACGCCCATGTATCCCCTAGATTGATAAGGAACATTTGTGTAGTAACCTTCTACAGGTGTGAGTAGGTAAATGAAAAAAATAAAACAATAATCGGATTTCGAACACGGCGTGCAAAAGTGGGGGAGCGCAACGCTAGCCACGTGCCACCAGTTGGGCTGTTATCGCGCCCTAAAGGAGTCTAAGTTACGTGTAAAGCTTTTACGGTCGTTTTATCAGAAACGGTCGAGTATCCACGGATAGGCCGAGACTCGTGTTCGCTTATTTTGGCTGCTCTTCCACGGAGCGAAGTTTCTGGAAAATCGGGTTATGGCACTTGCCGTGTTCTCTCGTAACGGTCATTAGCGTGTCTTTGATCCACGAGACAGCATTGAACTCCGCATAGCTCCACGTCAATAATCAAAGCTCTGTGACAAACCACCTACTTTTAGAAAGATTCCGAGATCCGACCACTGGACTGCAATAATGACGACCACTCACAGTTAATACAAAGTTCAGAGTCAGTACCGGCAATGTCGCAAAGAAACATCGCTGTCAATTTTGCCCGACTTAACCCTAGCCACCAGCTACCTAATGGCTACAGTCTTTGCTCTGGTGACTTTTTATTGAACAAGTCCATGCTCACCAATCCGCAACACTTATCGAGAAGAAAAGGCAAGTGGCTAAAAAGAAATCTACGGCCAAGCCCAGTTACGCTCTTCGGATACTGTCTTCTACATTGCGCTAAGTAACTTGTTTGATTGCTCAAGATCACAAACTGCCTCATATTAAAATCTAAACGACCAGATCGGCTGCAGAGGGCGCACCACTTCCACCGCCTACGAGGGTCGCCGGCCGACTACACGATTTCGCGAGCTCGAAACAGCTCCACGAATTACTTAAAATTCATAACTTTCGGGCAACCAGAATCGGAAGGTATTTCCCTTGTCCATTGTCCGTTTCATTCTACCACTTATGGAGCTTCTCTAAGGTGCTGGTTCCAGTCAGGACTTAACAACTTTTCTTGCGATTGTTGAAAATAAGGATGGGAAAAACGGATCGGTTAAAATCTCATTTTAGTTCTGAATAACCAGTTTTTTCTGCATTTGTTTGGTATCAGTTATAATACGTAGATTTTTTTTATTTTTTACCAACAACCGAGTAAAAAACGAAATATTAATTAACTATGGCAGCAGTGGCAAAATTTTTCGTTCTCAAAAAAAAACAATTTTTAAAAATGGAGTAATTTTTATTTGTGAAAATTGCGTTAGTATGGAATATTACGTTATTATAGAAAAAGGGAAAACGATCAGTGCCATTTTAGTAACAATGCAGTCAGAAATGAGCAACAAACACGTGGCATAAGAATTGGTACAGCTCTGCTGAAACACTGTCCCTGTGTCGTGACTTGAGGTACACTTGTTCGTGCAGTGTGTAAGATTTGCCACCACCTGATGTACGCGGTTGTTTCCCGCTGTCGTCGCCGGGCATCTGTCGTGTTGCAGAATGGCATCTACCATAGACTGGAAATATTTTTACTAAATGACTAGCAATCAAGTACAATGCTTTATTTGTTTTAAAAGATGAAAGATTTTTCCGCCATGTCTATGTAATAATAGATCACGAAGGAAATTATGTAACAGCAATAAATTAAAAACTTAACAACAATCCATTCATAGTATACAATACAAATAGAAAGTTTCTCATCTGCTGCCTGTGTCTACATAATATGCATTCATGCGCTTGCAACCTTTTCAAACGGACAAATTAACTGGAAAAATAGATTCTTCGACTCAAGTCTTCAGCCTTTAGCACTGACTATTCGTACTGACCAAATACCGGCATGTTCCCCGTTTACAACATGATTTTGAGCGGAAATCAAATAATTAGAATCAACAGGATAGGAAATTTTTTGGAATATTTAACCGCTTACCACTTTCTGAGAAAAATCAGCGAACGATGGACAGAATAAATTTAATTTAACATTTTGATTCCATGTGTCCTGAAACTGAGTTATAATATTTCAAGCTTTGTTCGTTCTCTACGTTTATTACAGGAATAAAAAAACCTAAAGTTGGTTATTTCAGAAACTGGTTATTTTGAGCGATTTTAACACTCAGGTTAAACTAGTGTGGAATAGTACCAATATAATCGAAAACCTGCTGTTTCAGCGATGAGCGTCATCTCTAGTTGGAAAACCGTCATACCTAGTTGGAAAACATAGGCTGTCGCGGGAATTACTCAACCCTGGGGTGAACCTAATCGCCCACGACCATTACACATTCAGGACGATTAGGAAAAAGGACGACCCATCAACTCCAGGCAAAAGAAAAATTCGTTCCGGAAGAAACCGACCCTGACGAAGACAATTGCCACACGAAGAGCACACGAACGTGGCTCTCAAATGAGGTGTTAGAATATAAAATGTTTTACAACAGCAATAACTTGCCTTACGTTAATGCTTAGGACATCGCTTTACAAATAATAATAATAATAATAATAATGTACATGGTATAAAATGAAAGTGTGGGCTCGCCGTTATCAATGTTTCACTAAGCATTTATTCCACCAATTTAAGCAAAAAAAAAACTATGCACTTCCCATTTTTGAACCATTTTTTCGGACCAAAATAATTAAAAATCCGTCAAGACATTAAAACCACCTATCACCACGGGTGTGCACAGCAAATTTGCAAGGGTAGGCTAAATGTAACATCCTCCTCCTCCCCCCCCTCCTCCTCCTCCTCCCCGACACACACCCCCACCCCCAAGGAAAAAGTGCGCCAACGGAACTCCCATAGTGCCCCGCCAAACAGATAAACGTATCCATTAACATTAACATTTACAAGATAGGCAGAACTCGTTATGAGTGTTGAATAGCTCCAAATCTATCCAAAAAAATTTTACTTAATATCGAAACAATTTTGCTATTCACAGCGACATTAAAAGTAGCTGAATGCACAGCAGACCAGAGTGGAGCTAAACACAGAAATAAACCTATTTTAACTATTCTTGACTTAGTAAAGTATAATTACGACAAACGTATTTTCCCAATGCACAAAAATGCACATAGTTTCATGCTAAAAGTCTATTACTTCCAGTCCTTCAAAGTTTCTCATTTCAATCCAACACTGGTGACGGTTTCCCTCCCTAACATCCCTTCTCTCTCCCACACTTGCCTCGAAATATACCAGCCCCATTCACTCGCAGTATTTCCACCTGAAAAGAGTAATGTCCAATTTAATCTTTGCTGTCAAGCTTTTATTCAATACTGCTCGGTTCTGTCCCGGACTTATTTTTCCGGCAGTGTTGGTTGTATGTTAGTAGTACTATACAGCAGTATGGATAGCCGATATGCTGCTCGTGTATGACTTCTCTGAACATAATGTAAGAACAGCACAGTGACAGCACGAGGACACTAAGCTGAGCTGTTCCCACGACGAACGCAAGCTCACCACATCTGAGCGTTGTTACATTAGTCTCTGTTTCGTGTTGAACGCTTTAGTGGTTGCAAATTACATACATTTCACATTTGTGAAGATATTTTCACAAAATCAAAGGCAGTTATGCTAACAAACTGAATAAATCAATATTACATTATCACGCTGTAACGAGCAATCAGAGACCACACGTTCCTTGTACCAAAACAGAAAGTATCCCTGAACGACCTCTGAAACTTTGTCGGTGGCCTTAGTGACATGAGGTCAGTTCCATTAAACTGTAGACTATGTTTACTGTAAGTGTCCAAATACCTTCATCAATTTCCCCCTTTCTTACAGTGCTCCTATCACCGACTGCAGCAAGTACCATGTAACAGTGAATTATAGAATTATATATTCACAGCAAAGTTTGTTTAACCAAGGACTCGACCTCGAGAGGACGACTGTTCAAATCCCCGTCCAGTCATCCAGATTTAGGTTTTCCGGGATTTCTTTAAATCGCTCCGGACAAATGCAAGGATGGTTTCATTTTAAAATGGCGTGGCCGGTTACCTTCCCTAATCCGAGCTTCTACTCAGTCTCTAGTGACATTGTTGTCGACGGGACGTCAAACCATAATTATTTTTCTTTCTTTGTTTCCTTCCTTCCCTTCAGCGAAACAGGCAAATTCCCTTTTACGAATGGCGTCATTAGCTATGAATTGCAAACGGACAAGCGGGTATTATATTTTATAGGACAATACTCTCCTAAGCTATAGCAGAAAACAGTACTTCAGGGCACAGCACAAGAAAATTACGTCACGAGACACTTGTGGAAAGCTGTTATTCACATTTAGGTCGTTTAGAGCGTTCAGCTTCAGATAGGGTAGTGATTGTACGAAAAATCCGGTATGGCAGTATACGGATGGAAAGGGAGTCATTCCCTTATGCAAGCTTATTTGCTTTTATTCCAACATATTCGTGGATATGTTCATTAGTAGGTCCTTAAGCAATGTAAAAGTTGCGTTATTGTCCAAATGCAATGTAACGATTATACAGCCAGCTTGCACGATATCATTTTCTGAAATCCCTTTGAGCATAACACATTTGGCGAAAAGTTTGACATGGCATTTAGAATCTGTAATAGAAAAATTTTATTTTGCAGTGGCGTGTCTCTGTTACTGCTGTTGCATTTTCATTTATCATCATTTTATTAGAGCAGTAACTACGAAATTCAACCTTAGAATAATTTCTCTGGCTGCTCATTAGGTGACACTGTTGTTTACAACTGAGTGGAGACCCTAAGTTTTGCGGAGAGGTTACTTGCCCTTGCCAACTGAAGAAGAAGAAAAAAAAAACAGAAAAAAGAAGCTGTAGATAAACTCTGAAGCAATCCACGCCTCTCTAAACATCTCTAACGCTAGTAAGTTAACTAAAAACAAATTTATAAACAATGAACGTTCTGCTCCTGCGTTAGCAACTGCTTGCAATGATAAAGCTCGAGCTGAACTTCATTGTGAGACAACGACGCGTACGAGACGTACAAGTTTTTGTCGCCGCAATTTTTCTCGGTCCATATTTGACATTTACTCAGCTACTTTCGCGTAGAGAAGATGTTAAAAAAGTTACTTTCGGACACATGCGCACTTTAAACTTTCGAATTTCTGCTACAGATGAATAGTTCCAGAAACAAAAGCGTCTCTTCTTGGCTAGAATCCGTCTACGAAGGGAGAGTTGGAAAATAAGTTTCCGCTGTCGAGTGTGGGCAGAGTTGTTTGATATGGGCGAAAGACGACACGGCAGGTGATCGCGCACGTGCAAGACACCGATACACCACTGGGTAGAGGCAACACCGACTCAAAGGAAGGCCTCGGTGCTTGTTGGTGACGTCACGTCAGCTAGGCACGGCGAACGCCAGGTCTGTTGCAGGCAGAAACGCCTGGGCGTGCTTATCACTATAAATCTCTTATTTTGGACAAACTGTTTGGTATTGTTTTGGATTCTGCAGTTTTATTTAGATGAAAGATTTTCTTACTATCGTAAAGCTACAAATGAAGATAATAGTTCTGTATTACTGAATCCTGTAGAAACAAACGTAGATCAATATGAGAAGATTCTTTGCCGCATTGCAAGCTTCGGAAATTTTACATTCAAGAAACTATATTTACTTGATCCATTTTGCTATCGAAACTTACCCCAACCCACTTACAATGAACTCGTTTCTTTTATTTATTTATTTATTTACGTTTGACATCGTCACTGGAAATGTGAACTAATTTACATGTGTAAATGTCCAACTGTTGCCAGTCATTAGATTACAGTCGTTTTCAACGAAAGGAATTCTAAACAAGAAACAAAATAGCTTCATACATCGAAAATACTGCTAAGCTTAAACTTTTTTAAACATTCACATTAGAAAAGATAAATATACTCCTCTTGAAAGTGAAAGGAGAAACTTTATAATACAAAAAATTTTTATGTGATAAAACAAGTATCTCGCTTTTGCCTCTTCTTCTGTCCCCCATCCCCTCCCCCAACGTGTATAATCGCAAGATATTTCATTAACATTCAGTGCTCCTCACCCCATAGTCAACCATGATACCTAAAAAGCAACCCTGTACAAACGTAACTTCTTCAGATTTACAAATAAGGTAAAGAAGCACGAATTCTGTTGCTGCTGGGCCATGAAGTTTTTTTTGTATGTCAATCCTTAAAACAGGTGGAAATTTAAGTTCAGGAGTACACTATTTGTTAAGAAGTGTAATGAATTGCACAATTAATTGATTGCAGAAATCTCTCAGAACAATGTGTGTTGGTCAACTACCGCCAATAGTTTCAAATTTACCTGTGTCAGAGAGGGACACACCATTATTATGAGTATGCCTGCAACAGACCTGGCGTTCGCCGTGCCTAGCTGACGTGACGTCACCAACAAGCGCCGAGGCCTTCCTTTGAGTCGGTGTTGGTAGAGGTCGACCGCGCGCCTGCGCAAAGCGGAGGCCAGCCGCTCAGTCTTTTCCCGGAGCTCTGGAGGGAAGGTGCGTTTTGGAGTCGTGGTCAAAAACGGAAGTGAGAGCTGTTATCCGCTATGAATGGGCACGTGGAGTATCAGGCACAGAAATTCATAACCACCTTGTCTGAGGTGTATAGGTCAGGTGTGATGTTGAGGCAAATGGTGCGGAGATGGTGCCAGCAATTCAGTGATGGACGTCAGCAAGTGCAGGACATACCGAGACCTGGACGGACGCGCCCGGCCACTGTAGTGCAAATTTCAGGAAGGTGGATGACATCATTAAAGCGAACCAGAGTATCACAATCGATGGAGTAGCGGCAGAACTTGGAATCGGACATGAGCGAGCTCAGAAGATCATCCACGACATTCATCGATACAGGAAGGCGTCAGCACGATGGGTGCCCCGCCAACTGACCCTGACACACATGGAACAAAGGAGGGCGTCCAGCCTGGAACAGCTCGTGCGTTACCATGAATCTGGCAATGACCTGTTTGGATTGTGACGGGGGATGATACGTGGGTCCACCATTACATGCCCGAACCGAAGGCCGCATCCATGGAGTGGAAACATCCGTCATCACCTGTCCAAAAGCACTCCGTCTGCAGGTAAAGTGCTGCTCACCATTTTCTGAGACGGCAAAGGAGTTTTGCTGCTGGACTTTCTGGAGGATGCAACCATCAGTGCTGCGCGGTACTGTGCCACTCTGTTGAAATTGAAAGAAGTGATTCGAAAAAAGCGGCCTG
Source organism: Schistocerca serialis cubense (assembly GCF_023864345.2). Classification (NCBI taxonomy): domain Eukaryota; kingdom Metazoa; phylum Arthropoda; class Insecta; order Orthoptera; family Acrididae; genus Schistocerca; species Schistocerca serialis. Next base: position 411,249,364 of record NC_064643.1, read on the forward strand.
GCCTTCTCAGATCTGGCGTTCTGCTGTTGGATGACAATGCGAGACCACACAGGGCGACGGCAACGCAAAACCATGTTGCAACTCTTGGTTGGGAGCTCCTACACCATCCGCCTTACAGTCTGGTTCTCGCACCCAGTGACTTCCATCTGTTGCCTGCTTTGAAGAAAACTCTCGGCGGAAGGCTCTTTGGCAGCAATGCTGACGTCAAACAAGCCATTCAACGCTTCTTCCGTATGCAACGCCTTGATTTTTTCAAAAAAATGGTTCAAATGGCTCTGAGCACTATGGGACTTAAGATCTATGGTCATCAGTCCCCTAGAACTTAGAACTACTTAAACCTAACTAACCTAAGGACATCACACAACACCCAGTCATAACGAGGCAGAGAAAATCCCTGACCCCGCCGGGAATCGAACCCGGGAACCAGGCCGCGGGAAGCGAGAACGCTACTGCACGACCACGAGCTGCGGACTTGATTTTTTCCTGGAAGGTTTTTTGAAGCTTATAAAGCGGTATGACAAATGTAGCAATGCACTTGGAAATTATGTAGAAAAATAAAGATGTCCCTTATCTTTTTCCTGTCACAACTACTCTGACCACAGTCGACAGGGGAAACTTATTTTCCAACTCCCCCACGTAGTACACTTGCAACGTTCCGAGTGTTTTGCTGCACAGAACCGGTCTGAACAGGGGCACCTTCCACCCCCACCCCCCCCCAAAAAAAAAAAAAGATCCGAATGGTAGGGCCATGTCTGATTATTAGTAGAAATCACTCTCAGAGAGTCGTGAGAAATGTGAACGAACTGCAAGACGTTTCACCGTCCCGTGAATGATTCGAGAAGTTTTTAGTCGACCAGTGAGAAACTGTTGGACGTACTTCGGGCTAGCGTGTCAACCTAAATGTGTCTCTTCTATTCCAGTTTATTACAGGGACAAAATGGCTCTAAAACGAACTGACTAAAATTGGCACTAGTATAACTGATCTGCAGCGTCAAAAACCAAGCAAAAAAGTATAATTTAATTACGTAGAAACTCAGACGAAGTATCGTAGCTTTAGTATAGAGACAGGTGCTGACACTTATATCGACGAGTTTTTTTATAGGCACGTCTTTCAGCTACAGTCAGTTATTAATATGGGCCTATTCTTTATATACAGTGCTATCGTACCATGCTCTTTTAGGAAAAATACAAATTTGTATTGCCTTAAGTAAAAGAGCAATTTATGAGATCTTGCAAACCACAACGGAAATTTCTGTTAAACACAAATACTGTTGAAATACATTTTCGTATGTCGCAGTAGGAGTGATTGATGTTGGTCAACAGTCTAAAAATAGGGAAACATCTAAAAACTCACATTGAAGGTTTGAAGAATGTCCAAATAATTCCTATGAATGTAACGGAATGTGTAACCATTCATATTGTAAGATACCGAAAAATGTGTACCACTTGAAGTGGAGAGTTAATGGTGTGAGAGACGGTTTCATGGTTTAAGTAAGATATAAACAGCTTCCAGTTTCTTGAGTTCACAATTTCCAACCTCATCTTTCCGTAGACACTAAAAGCGTTAGATATTTTGGTAACGGAGAGTGGAATCCAGACTATTCACGTCGTCTATGGGTCTCTCGTGACAGCCTATGTATTTCTTCTTCGTTACAATATGTTCTCCAAACTCGAGGACAATAGAAAAGTTGTTAATTTATTAAATAGAGACCGATACACCGGACAAAAAGCAAGAGAGAAGAACAAGTTGTTATATCCAAACATCACTTTCGGACTGTTTGACGACGTGGCAAATAATAGCACAAAACAATAAGAATAAATGTTACTTTCGTGTTAATCGACAATGCACAAAGTAACAAAATCTTTAAAGCCTTGCACTGGAGAATAGTGCTTCAGGAAGGCAGTTGGCTTGGCAGGCACAAAGTAGTATAGGTAACAGAGCTGACACATGCTTACCAATCTGTAAGGCTCTTGCTGCAATGACCGGCATAGTCGAGAAGCTTACCTGGAAAAACAGAAATTGTTTCAGCACGCACAATATAACAGTTACATTTTACAAAGACAAAAATTAAAGCATAATTTTAATAATAATTTACAACTATCATCGATTACATAAAACACTGACCGGACACTTCTAAATATTGATGATATCGTTTAAAAATTACTTTGCAGATGAACACAACTTCCCTAATATACCCCATCTGTGACAACAAAAATGAAATACGGAAAGCGGAAAATGCTACTTGCAATTCAACGATGTAAAATTTTGAGACAGCAGTAGAAAAACCGGTAAAATCTGGCGCATAAGGCACTGCACTGCGCAGTGCCGGAAGAACTTTTATAATTTTAAAAAAATAAAAAATAAAAAAAATCTGAAATCAGGAACTCTGTCACCTCCTGCCACCTTATGTTCAATTATTCATTTCCATACAGCCGTGAAACGCGAAGTGAGCGGTAGCTGGTGTTAGATAAGTGAATCCTTGTGTTGCCCATTACGTTTCCCCCCTCCTATAGTGGTCCTCGGAGTACTAAGTTAAATGGTTCAAATGGCTCTGAGCACTATGGGACTTAACATCTGTGGTCATCAGTCCCCTAGAACTTAGAACTACTTAAACCTAGCTAACCTAAGGACAACACACACATCCATGCCCGAGGCAGTATTCGAACCTGCGACCGTAGCGGTCACGCGGTTCTTGCCTGAAGCGCCTAGAACCGCACGGCCACAGCGGCCGGCGGAGTACTAAGTTAACTTTTTCCGGATCGTCAAGTATGGGTCCCACTGAAGTGTTCCAGGATTTTCAGCAGATACATTCTCCATCTGTTCTATGTCTTTATTTCATTTTTTATTTGTTCATTGAACTTCTAACCTTCTTTCGTCCAACACAAAAACAAGAATTATTTCCGTGTTCACTTTCAACCTGCTCTAGAAGAAAAGGAAGGCAGTGAAGAAACAAGCAGCATACAACTGTAACAAGTTCGGAGTGGCCATTTTTTGCAGTAGACTATACAGTGCAACATTAATAAAACCGACAAACTGTACGAACGATTTCCTGACTGGAAAGTGAGGAAAACTGGTCCTACGGACATGTGTCCGGTTGGTGCAATAATTAAAACCTCACGATGCCAGACATTGCCTGCAGTTCGTTAATGGTGTGACTGAGTGCCCTTCATTTAAAAATATCTTGTTTTCTGACGAGGCTCATTTTCACCCGAATGATCACGCCAATAAAAACAATTGCCGATACTAGAGCACAACGATTCCTAAACAGAAGCATGAGAATGCCCCTCATTCGCCAGAAGTTACTGTATGGGCTACAGTGTCGGCTGGAGGAATAACTGACCCGTACTTTTTCGAGGACAAGAATAGTCCTGTAGTTACAGAGACTTTGCAGCCTTATGTGACGATGTTAAATGACTTTTTGGTGCCTGAACTACAAAAATTTCCCTGTTGTAACCAAAGAACATGGTTTCATCCAGAGGGAGCCACAGCACACACGTCCAATGCGTCTCTACTACATATTCGTGAAATTTTCCCTGACAAATGGATCTCCAGAAGGGGTGGCATAAATTGGTTCCCACGCACTCCAGATTTGAGCCTCACTGGTTTTTTCTTATGGGAATATGTCAATAATCCATCTTCTCTGGAGCAAATCAGTCAGTGTCTACATGCCGAGACGTCATGCAAAATTTTGTTCATCGTTTAAATGAGTGTCTTAGACGTGATGGATTGCTTTTAAATGACAGTATTTTTAAAAAGTAAAAACACTAAATTGTATATTTCAATAAAAAAAAAAGATTTTGTCGATAGACTTCAACTTCTACTTTATTGTGACTCATCAAATCTAAATTTTGTTTTGATACGCCCTGCACATAGAGATGGAGAAAGATTAATAATCGCTGGATTGTTCGAGTCTTGTATCGGTCATTTCTTCCTTTTTCGTTTAGTTCGAATACCTACGTTGTTTAAATATGAAATTTATCAGCTATGAGGGGCAGTCAATTGAAAACACACCGTAGGGGAAAATCAAGTAAACAGTTTATTATTTCAGAAGTAATCACCGTAACTGTTAATACATTTACGATATTGCAGAGGCTGTGTTGTTAATGCATGCATGCATGTCCAAAGAAACAGGCACTGCGGCGACTACAGCCGTTATGAAATGCATGAATTGTATTCTCAGCTGTGAATACGAACAACCGTCAGCTGTATAAAGGAATGACAATGAAAATTTCTGCCCAACTGGTACTCGAACCTGGATTTCCCAATTTAAGCAAGCGGTCGCTTTAACCGGTTTGGCTATCCGCGGCCAGCCCCAAACTTGCATAATACACTACTGGCCATTAAAATTGATACACCAAGAAAAAACGCAGATGATTAACGGGTATTCATTGGACAAATATATTATACTAGAACTGACATGTGATTACATTTTCACGCAATTTGGGTGCATAGATCCTGAGAAATCAGTACCCAGAACACCCATCTCTGGCCGTAATAACGGCCTTGATACGCCTGGACATTGAGTCAAACAGAGCTTGAATGGCGTGTACAGGTACAGCTGCCCATGCAGCTTCAACACGATACCACAGTTCATCAAGAGTAGTGACTGGCGTATTGTGACGAGCCAGTTGCTCGGCCACCATTGAACAGACGTTTTCAATTGGTGAGAGATCTGGAGAATGTGCTGGCCAGGGCAGCAGTCGAACATTTTCTGTATCCAGAAAGGCCCGTACAGGACCTGCAACATGCGGTCGTGCATTATCCTCCTGAAATGTAGGGTTTCGCAGGGATCGAATAAAGGGTAGAGCCACGGGTCGTAACACATTTAAAATGTAACGTCCACTGTTCAAAGTGCCGTCAATGCGAACAAGAGGTGACCGAGACTTGTAACCAATGGCACCCCATACCATCACGCCGGGTGGTATGCGAGTATGGCGATGACGAATACACGCTTCCATGGTGCGTTCACCGTACTGTCTGGTGCCACTTTCGCAATGACATAGGTTCCACATCACCTATCCCGATCGGCGGTATCGAAACGTTTTTTAAAACTTTTTATGAAATTTTATGTTTTTATACCTTTTCTTATCTCCCGCCTCTTGCTATTTTCAGTGCTACACCTGAGGATGGGCTTATGAAAGCCCGAAACCGGTAGTGATGATAAAAGAAATTTACAACAGAAGCGGTATTTTCAACCTCTTGTATAATAGTTGCGGATGTTCGTCCAACAGGATTGTTCTTTTCTGAACTTGTAATGGCCTACAGGAAGGGCGTTGTTTGGGTTGTCTTGTCGCCCCACAACCACCATGCGAGCGCAGTTTGTGCTCATTTGCACTTCGCAACCTTTGTTTCGGTAATACTGGTCGACTTCCGTCCACAAGAGCTCCCGGAGAGGAGCGCCGTGCCCTCCGCCTGTGAGTGAACTTCCCGGCTCCGTAAACGAGAGGTAGAGTGGTGGGTGGGAGGGTGGCCGGGTGTTTCTCCGTGAGTCAGGCGGACCGTGGCTGTTGGCTGCCAGGTACGGTCGGCGTGACCCCCATAGCGCCGGCTAAGCTCTGCTCTGCGACTCCATGAAGCCCGCCTACGGACACTGGTTGTGCCAGCGCGGCGCCACCTGTCACCGCCTCTGGCCCAACATTCGGCAGCACTCGATACTGTGTTCACACCCACACGTCCACATTACGAGCTGGTAAGTGACTACGTACTCACTAATTACAAGACGGGTAGGACTGCTACAAACACTGAATTATGCCTACATCTAAATCTATACCTCGCAAGCCGCCTTACGATATTCGGTGGAGGCTATTTCTAGTGCAATATTGTTTCTTTCCTCCGAGCGATTCAGTGACGTAACGCTCTGCTCTTAGTTCTCTCTCTCTCTCTCTCTCTCTCTCTCTCTCTCTCTCTCTCTCTCTCTCTCTCTTTCTCTCGTTTTCTCCCTCTTTTTCTCCCTCCTCCTCCTCCCCCCCCCCCCCTTCCCCGCCCTCCTCTTTTCCGTCTGTTTTCTGTTAACCCACCAAGGTAAGGCCAAGAAGAGCAAGAGTCAAGAATCGGCCTTACAACTGTTTCAAAAGCAACTTCTTTCGTGGATGAATTAAGAGGGGCAGTCAAATGAAAACCGAACTTGCGCAACATCAGGATCAAGGAATGGTTCCATTCAAATGTGATCACCACACGCGTTAAAACATTTGTCCCAATGGGAGACGAGTCGATCTGTTCCTGCTCCTTAGAACGCGATCGGCCTCTGACGGTTCCACAACAACCGCAGAAACTCTTCCAGACTAAAAGCAACGTCCATGCATGTCTTTCTTCAGATCACCAAAGACGTGAAAATTGCACGGTGGAAGATCTGGGCTGTACAGAGGACGTTGCAGTGTTTCCCAACCAAATCGTTGTGGCTTAGCCTTCGTCCGATTGACAGAGTGGGGCGGGCGTTATCGCGCAACAAGATTTATTCCTGTCTGACAACATTCCTGGGCGTTTTGGCTTCATGGCAGTGGAAGTATCCCACCTAAGAAATCCAAAGCTGTTCACACAAGTTCCAGTAACATCATGATGACCATCTCCTTCCACTGCAAGGGCCCTCAGCTCGTCCACTTCCTGGAGCGTGGAACCAAAATCATTGTGCAGCGTTACGAAGATACTCGGCAGAAATTGCGACGCGTTACGAAATCTAAACGCCCAAGATGCTATCGAACGGAATCAGCCCGTTGCACGGTAATTCCCGCCCTCACACTGCCAACTGGAGGAAGGTTACGCTTCAGCGATTTGGTATGGAAACACTGCACTATCCTCCGTACAGCCAGGATCTTTCACGGCGTTATTTTTAAATCTTTGGGGACCTGAAGAAAGATACACGTGGACGTCGGTTTCAGTAGGACGAGAAAATGCAAGAGTGGATGTGTTTGTGGTTCCATCATCGGCCGACTGCTTTCTACGAAACAGGAATTGATTGTCTCGTCTTCCAGAGGGAAAAATGTCTTAACGCGTGCAGTGATTACTTTCGAATGGAACCATTTCAAGGGCCTGTTGTGGCGGGTGTTCGGTTTTCATTTGACTGCCTCATGATTCAAGTTTCTCCAAATGAATCTAACATTTCCTTTCTCTGCAGTTTTATGCGGTAATTTCATTTCGATACGCACAATAACTCATGGCTACTTTAAGTTTTGCATAAAAGCAGGTGGAGAGATCGTTTATTATTCGTTTACAGCATTGATGGAAGACCACTGTAAACAGTAACAAACCAGAATGAGACTTCCACTCTGCAGCGGAGAGTGCGCCGATATGAAACTTCCTGGCAGAAGTAAAGTTGTGAGGACGGGGCGTGAGTCGTGCTTGTGGAGCTCAGTTGGTAGAGCACTTGCCCGCGAAAGGCAAAGGTCCCTAGTTCGAGTCTCGGTCCGGCACACAGTTTTAATCTGCCAGGAAGTTTCAAACCTCACATTTATTTATTTCGAGATGATATGCCCGTGTCTCAATCCTTAGCAAGAAGCAACGGTACTTTCTACATCTGTCTGTGAACCGTGTACACTCTTTTCTGTATATTCTCGTGATTTGTTTAACACCACATTTTATAATGCAGTGACGGAGGAACAGCCCGTCATTTATGTAAAAGATCGTACAAAACCACCTAAAACCACACTCAGACCGGACAGTGTTACTGGTCAACTGTCTTTCTCCTTTCTGTGTTCCTTTCGCACAGATTCGATCATTGTCTAGCTCACCTCCCTGTCTCTCGAGCTAACACGCTGCGCGTTAAGCTATCCGACCTCGTATTGTGTAAAAGTACGACACGTTAACGATTACACACAAATTCTCACAGTCATTGAAAAGTTGTCCATAAAATGTGAGTAAATGGTGAGGTACTTTTAAAAAATCTCTTCATTCGAGGAAGACACTGAGTAGACAGATGAGTAGGAATAACTGGTGAAAGAATTAGAGGTTCATGTGTGGGACGTGTACACACCCGATACAGCAGATATATGTCATTTTCTTGGAATCACTAAGAAATTCCCTTGTTTTGTGGGCAGGGGCAGTATAATAAACAGTAAAAATCCACCTTTTGATTATTTCTATAGCGTGGGACCCAACCTATTGTTTTATGTGGTTTTAATCAGAATTTTTCATTATTCCAATGATACGTAATGACCCGAGTATAAACCGCGATGTGGAGATCGAGGCCGCCACCCCAACTTCTTCGGGCATTCGCCAGGATCACACGCGGCCGCGCGAGTGCCACGTCATTTAGGGTGACTCACCACTGCACAGAACCTCGCTCCACTGCTCCCTCCATCCATCAAGGACCTTTGCACCACTCTCCAGGTCCCCCCCACACACAGCAGGATCGGTCTGTCGACATACTCGGCGAGCAGGTCTGCCAAGACGCGCTCGCTTGTGTGTGGGCGATGGGCTCGTGGTCGGGTCCATGGTCCGGGTCCGTCGGTTCGACCGGCGAACCTCTACCTGCTACCCCAGACCCCTACCTGCCAGCCCACAACCTATGTGCATTCAAGTAGGGTCTGCCAAGCAGTCACCAGTGACCACACACACAGTCGGACGCGGCTACAAGCGGGTCTGTTGACCAGTCGCGCTGTGAATGGGCGCTTTAAAGCCCTTATTTGGGTAGCTAGGTAAGAGAACTTAAAAAGGGAAAAGAATAGTTTGAAGTGGCAATTAGTAAAGTGCAGCAGCAGGAAGAACATGACTTCTGATCAGGTATGTATAAGGTTAGCAATCCAAGTTTGGATACGGTGATGCAATGTATTATGAGAAAACAAACTATTCAGATGGTTAAAGGATATGAAAGTGCGCAAGGCGCAAGATCGGGGCTGTACGGAGGATGATCTGGAGTTTCCCATCGAGAAGATGTGATGAGATCTTTCGTCTGATTCGCCACATGCGGACGGGCATTGTCTTGTAGCAAAACGATGCCCTTGCTCAACTTGACACGTCTTTTGTTTTGAACTGTACGGCGCAGATTGCGCAGTGTCTTACAGTAAGCTGCTGCATTTATTGTCTCATTACGAGGGAGAAATTCCACAAGCAATACTCCTTTTCTCCCCCAAAAACTGTGCTCACGATTTTCCCGGCAGAAATTATTTGCTTAAACTTCACTTTTCTGGGTGAATCTGAATGCCGCCATTACATGGACTGTTGCTTTGATTCTGAGGTGACGTAGGCCACCCATGTTTCATCTTGAAGGAACACTTGGGCGGTCAGCGTCTTCAAGACGATGACAAAGTCAAAACAGTGGTGATGCAGTGGTTAACAAGTTAGGCGGCAGACTTCTATGAGGAGGGTGTTCAAAAAGTGGTACAACGTTATGACAAGTGCCTCAATATTTACGGAAATTATGTAGAAAAGTAGATTAAAGTACAGGCTTTCATGTAAAAATAAAATTATTGAGACATCTTAGCACGTCTTTTTTTAATTTCAAAACGGTACTTACTTAAAAAACACGCCTCGTACATGGAAGACCTCTGAGACCACTGGAAGTTTTCAGATCGATTGTGTGTAATGGTAACACAGGAATTTAGAAACTAGATTCTAAATTGTAAGACATTTCCAAGGAAGATGTGAACTCTTGTCTAATTTATTGGTTTTGGACTACGGATTAGAACTGAGGAATAGCAAAAAAATACGAAGTCAAGGAGATAGGACCTAGATAAACTGAGGCAAACAGAGGTTGTTGAGAGTTTCAGTGGAATTTTTAGACAACGTTTGGCTGAAATTGGGGAAAGGGATACAAGAGAAACGATGGATAGCTTTGAGAGATGAAATAGTGAAGGTAGCAAACGATTTACTGGCAGGAATCCTTGGATAATGTAGGAGATAATAAATTTGATTGATAAAAGGAGAGGATCCAAATATACAGTAAATGAAATAGGAGACGGTGAATACAGACGTCTAACAATTGATATTAACAGATTGCATAAATAAGAACAGGGTAAATATCAAAAGTATGGCTGCAGAAGCCTACATAACTAGAGGAAAGATAAGGGCTGCCAATAAGGAATTTCAAGAGATGTTTCGAGGAAAGAGAATCAACTGTATGAACGTCAAGAGCTGAGACAACACATCAATAGTATGCAAAGAAGGGCAAGCTGAAAGGTGGGAAGGATATTTGTAGGATCTGTACAATTGAAGTGAACTTGATGACAGTATCATAGAAAGGGAAGAGAGAGTAGATAAAGATGAGATGGGAGATACAGTTCTACGAGATGAATTTGGCAGAGCAATGAAAGAACCAAGTGGAAACAAGGGACGTATAGCAAATGAAATTCCATTAGAGTTATTGAGGTTCTTGGGATAGCGCGCCATGACCAAATTATTCTACCTAGAGTGCAAGATACGTGATACAGGTGGAAAACCCTCAGACTTCAGGATGAATGTAATAATTGGAATTCCACAGAAGGCAGGTGTTGACAGATGTGAATACTACTAAAGTTACTACTACAAGTTACTATTGAAAAATACTGACACGAATTAGTTACAGAAGAATGGAGAAGTGGGTATAGGCTGACCTTAGGGAAAGGTCAGTTTGGTTTCCGAAGAAATGTAATAACGCGCGAGGCAATACTTAACCTACAACTTATTCTTGAAGAAAGGGAAACCTACATTTACATAATTTGTAGAGGTAGAGAAATGTTTTGACTTTGTTGACTGGACTACAGTCAATGTGCAGTGTGTCACGGCAATGAAAGAGAAATTTGGGAACTGAATTGAAATTTAGAAAGAAGAAATAGCAACCTGGCGATTAGCGGATAACATTGTAATTCTGGAATATCTTCGGAACGGATTGGATAGCGCTTTAAAGAGACCAAGATGAACAGCAACGAAAATAAAGCAATGGCTAATGGAACGGTTAGTAGAACACACATTTTGAGGCACCAAGGAATTCTTCCGTTTGATAATGGAAGTAAGTGTGTGTGGGGAGGAGGAAGAGTGTGTAAAACGAGAGAGAGAGAGAGAGAGAGAGAGAGAGAGAGAGAGAGAGGAGAGAGAGGCAGGCTGGGTCTTCAATACAATAAGCAGGTTCAAATGGATGTAGCTTCCGGTAGTTATTCAGGGACGAAGAGGCTTGCACAGCACAGAATAGCAAAGAGAGCTGTGTAAAACCAGTAACAACAACAACAACAACAACAACAACAGATGCAAAACATTGCACATGACTACGTATATGTATCATTGTTCTAAATCAATTACAAATTGTATAAAATTTCTTAAAAAAATTGAAAGTAAAACAAAATCTACTTTTTATGTCAGGAACTGCCACTGAGTTTAGTATGATGTCTAATAAATAAAACTTTATTTACTCCTGCCGACCTGTGTGGCCGAGCGGTTCCGGGCGCTTCAGTCTGGAACCGCGCGACCGCTACGGTCGCAGGTTCTAATCCTGCCTCGGGCATGGATTTGTGTGATGTCCTTAAGTTAGTTAGGTTTAAGTAGTTCTAAGTTCTAGGGGACTTATGACCACAGCAGTTGAGTCCCATAGTGCTCAGAGCCATTTGAACCATTTTTGAACACGAGCTAGCTGTGTAAGCGACAAATGTGCGAGCGAAGAGCATTGTTAGCTCACAACCCATGCAACGCCTGTTCGGTACAACTGTCGTGATTTCCTTGGGATGACAGATGGAGGAAGTGACATTGCGACAACAGCGTCCGTTTACAGTCTCCGGCTGTCGAAAGTCCTTCTCACAGGCAGAAGCTAGAAACATGTGGGGCAAGAGGACCGACGTGCCTCTCCCTGTTAATTCTTAAACCATCTTTTAAGTTTTTCGTCTATTTTCCTCGGACAGCTTTTGCTCCCTCTCTGTGCCTGCGCCCTTGGCGTGGGGGTCAGCCTCACCGTGGCCCCGGTGCAGCCCTGTGCTCTAGCGTCTCCCACTTGTGACAGCGTTAACTTCCAGCTGACCTCCGAGATCGACCGACATCTTGTGTCGAGTCGCGGCCAGCACAGAACTTGGCGCACCATTCCACAATTTTAGTTTTCGACAACATATCGCATCATACAAATTCTTCATTGTATGATGGATGTCAGCCGATGTTTGTCCTTCGACAGGTAAGGAAGGAAACAGCACGCTGATCCTGTCTGGACACATTTGGTAATAAGGTCGCCGTAGTTCACGTTTCCGCTTTTACCTCACGCACGTCGGAAAGATACGAATGTTACACTAGCCCCTTGCCTATACATCAGTGCTTATATATCCGCATCAGAGTTGCGCTACGTTGTGTACAGGCTGTAGCACAGCCCTCAAACGGAAACACTTTGATCGCTCCCTTGTATAAAAAGTACAAATACAGTCAACTCCCAACAGGACATAGCAACCGACTCCAGAGCCTGTAGAATCGGATGCTGAAAATTCAACTGGCATCCGTTGACTCTTACTTCCGTATTTCAGATGCACCATGGGAACAAGCATAGGAAACTAAAGTACACGTCTTACGCAGTGAGCTCAAAGTAGTACAAAGCAGCGTCACACCTCTGATGAGAGGAACGTAACAGAAATTAGGGTAACGAGAAGAGAAATTCACAAACTGCATTTTCAGGTAGTCCACATAACTGAGAGTCCAATCAACGTCACTAGCGCTAGGCCAGCAGCTCCGAGAGCTAAAGACGCAGCACGGAGCTGCTCAGGTATAAGGCAACTGCAAATACACGGCGCAGAGCGTCCATCAGGTTTTAATGAGAACGGTCCGCTCATTGAACTCTCGCTGTCGGGTAACGTCAGGAAGCCGATGAAAGATTGGCATTGAAGTCACTGCGCTACTGCACGGCGGCTCCACTTAACACTGCTGCAAGCCTAGAAGGCGGAGTACAGCCACAAATTTTAATTGCTGCTAATGAGCTACGCCGTGTTAACGCTTTTTCTCTTTTGGACTTTGACGTCCCGCAGAAAATGATGTAATCAAAAGCAGAGTACACGTGTGCATACGCTAAAGAAGGTGGGTAAAGGACTGGTTGTAACTTTATGTAAATACTCCCGTAACTAGTCTTCACGACGGACGATAGTGTTCAGTCGTTGAGTAAGTTATTGGACTCTCATTGCGAATGATGTGGCTTAGATCTCCGTCTGGTCACGCAGATTTAGGCTACAAGCGCTTTTCCAAAATAGCTTAACGATAATATAGGGATCAAAATACTTCCTTCAAATGGGACATGTCCTGTTTCCTTCGCAGTTCATACTTTATAATGATCTCTTCATCAAGAATGATTTAGCCGCGCAGTCTAGGGCGTCTTATCATGGTCCGCGTGGGTCCCCCCGTCCGAGGTTCAAGTCCTCCCTCGGGCATGGGTGTGTGTGTGTGTGTGTGTGTGTGTGTGTGTGTGTGTGTGTGTGTGTGTGTGTGTGTGTGTGTGTGTGTGTGTGTGTGTTGTCCTCAGCGTAAGTTAGTTTAAGTTAGATTAAGTAGTGCGTAAGCTTAGGGACCGATGACCTCAGCAGTTTGGTCCCATAAGACCTTACCACAAATTTCCAAATCAAGGAGATTTTACATCAATTTCCCATTGAGAATTAAAACTAATGTACGATGCATAGACTGGTCTTTGAACTGCTACAATTTTTATGATTCCTGTGGCGGCAGCAGTATTTCTTATTAGGATTTTGCCCACGGTCTAATACATGGTTTACTACCTACTGCATCACCTCTAGCAGCAGAAGATATATACAGCAGACTTCTCCGTAAATTAGAAATATACCAAATGAGTAATAACAGTAAGATGATTTAGTACAACATTTTAAATATAAATGTCGTTAAAGCAATAAATTTTCTTTTTAATTTGTAACTATTTACGCCGAAATGACATTACTGAGTGTCAGTCGCATTTATTTCTTTTGTATATGTAAATTTGTATTTTGGCCAAGTACCTTAATGCCAATGTCAAAAATACTGCAGTCGTTGATGAAATGTTACATCCGATATCAGTTTCTTCATAACAGTGCGCTATTTGTTAATCGTCCTCGACAATTAACGCAATTTAACAGCTAACTTATCCACATATGTGTATTTTTGTATTAATCTTCAACGGCGATGAAAGCTGCTTGTAAGCAGTTTTTTCATATCACTGAATCTTCCTTTGTTGCTGTTGCTTAATCATTTTCCATGAAGAAGACATGCAAATGTAAGCGATCAAAAAATTCTGTCCAAAACTGACGACTCACCGTAAATGGAAACAAACACAACGGGAGATTGTTGTACATAAGATCAGCCAGCAAACGCGTACTACCGAAATAACCAGTGTGTGGTCGACTGATCGAGTTTAGCGTGAATAACGCGCACGCGCGGCAGGAAACTTCCGACGCCACGGTGAAAACTCCCGAACAGCTCACAGTTCTCAAGGACCCTTGCGGCAAGCATTTTGCTTCTGAAACCATCCTTCATCCATCCAGTACACAGATTTCGAGAACGCTGACCACCATTTACAAGGGTGTTGCAGCGAGAAGTCGCTGAAGCTTTATGAAGTCTGTAAAACCACATTGAAAACTAAGTGAGTTGACCTTTTATGAACAATGGTATTATCTGTTTCGTCTAGCTTGAACAGTTTCGTGTTCGAAGCATCTGCCTTTTGAAGCAGTAAACTTCGGAAAATCGAGAGACCACTCTCTCCAGCCCCCATAGAAGTTACCCGGAATAGGAAATTAAACTTTAGACCAAGGGCACGCCCCAAAAAATATCGTTTCCAAGGAAGGATACAACAGCTGTGAAAACTTCAATTACATTAACAATTCCATTTGTGTTTCATCAGTATTCGAACTTACTCGATGTTACTGAGGTACTTTGGAACGAAGCAGTTTTAATTTAACAGTAACTTTCATTTTGATTGTTCCATTGTGCCACAGACCGTTCGTTTTACTGAAATACCTGATCAGTTTCTATGGCAACAGTAATGGCGATAGATTGCGAATTTTTTTTTCACGTTTGAAAGTCGGCATAAAATGGAGGCATTGAGAAAAGGAGATTAGCAGAAATGCAGTTTTGTAATTTTCACTCTGATCAGTGAAATCGATTTGCGCAACGCTTTGGAAAGGCGCTTATTTTGTCAGGGAACTAGGTATGTGATTTCGTGCCCGCGCTTTCTGTGGCTCCGCTCTCAGCAGCATCGAGGCAACAAAAAAAGACGCAAAAAAACACTGCAATAATTAAGCAGTTGAAAAGTTAATTTGTAGTGCGTGCGTGGAGTTATAAATTCGCCGCTCCGCTGTCCGTGAATGTTTCATTTCTCGCATACTGCAGCACTGGATATTTCAGATGAAACATCTTTTTATAGATCCTGTAGCGCTTACAGTCAAGTACAGCGGAATGAGGAACAATATTGTTTCATGGCAATTCCTAGCGAGATAATTCTGGCTTTGCTAGAAATTATATGCACTGCTGTTTTTACTTCAGGAAAATACACTTAGGATGTAAACTCAGAATTTTGGCCGAGCGCGGAAAGGCAGATACTTTGTTTATGAGTAAAAGGGATAACCAGCATAAAAACGCAGTGGAAAAAGAAAGCGAAAAGGTCAAATTAGGTTACGGAATAATCCGGACACACTTGCTAGGATAGTAAAGTGCGATAGTAACATTTTTGGTGTAAGTGAAGGACACACACACACGCACGCGCACGCACGCACACACACACACACACACACACACACACACACACACACACACACACACACACACCCCTAAAAGTCAGGCGTATTTTCTCTTGTGTTTCGGCAGGTTTATGCGACGCCCAGAGTCGACGGAAAGCATCCTTGTTTCCCATTACAAACGAATTCATATTCTTGAAGAAAAAAAAAAAATCTCGTTTCAAAAAGTACCTACCATCTAGCGCACGATGGTCTGTCTATTTTTCATATGATTTTGAAACGCATCCCTGTGGATTTTTGAACACATTTTAAGTTGATTTTTGAATGCGTGCATAGTGTACCTAATGTCTCTGCCAGTGGAATCCCCGTCGCATCAAGAAATAAAAATATTTCCTGCAGGCTAACGGGGCTATACGAGCTGAGCCGAATAAACCTGAACGGGTGAATGCAAATCGCTGTTTATGTGATTGATTGGTTTTGCGAACGATAAGCGTTGTTATAATTATTAGAGAAATCCATAGATTCAGACTACCGGAGTGGGAATAAACGACGAACAAGATGGTTCAAATGGCTCTGAGCACTATGGGACTTAACATCTATGGTCATCAGTCCCCTAGAACTTAGAACTACTTAAACCTAACTAACCTAAGGACAGCACACAACACCCAGCCATCACGAGGCAGAGAAAATCCCTGACCCCGCCGGGAATCGAACCCGGGAACCCGGGCGTGGGAAGCGAGAACGCTACCGCACGACCACGAGATGCGGGCTGACGAACAAGAATAGAAAGTAATAAAGATTACATGTTATCTTCTCAGTATTTGGAAGAAACTGAAATTTTGACACAGTTTTTTCCAGATTGCTGCACAAGAAAGGGCAAGTTATACAGTCCCCGGTTCGCAGTCGCTTAAGTTCTATTCTCGGGATAGCGCGGAAAACGCGTTGTACGGACACGTAATAACATCTCACCGGAGAATAAATGCGGGATAACTAAACCAGTGATTCTGGCAGGGTTAGTGAAGTTAATCGAGGAATAAGGTTTGACAGTGGCAGGAATAGTTACAGAATCAGTGATGACGAGATTGTTTGTTAGGACGAGGTAAGAAACTGGGACAGCACACAAATTATATGGAAGAATATGACTATTTCAAATTTATATAAAAATTTTGTACTACTACTACTTTTCGATCTGGCGCTTGAAAAATTGGAGCATATGAATGAAATGGGAAACTATTTCCTAACATAAAACTTTTCGCTTGTAATAGGCATAACGGGCATTTGATATTGGTACTTCGTGAATTATATTACGTCGTGCTATTTATGAAAAAAAAGAGGTACATAAAATGATCATTTGTGACGAAACCGTCTCTTTTATTTGGCATGTGTTAAAAGTGCTGCAATATTATGAAGGCCTATTTTGTTTTATCTAGCAGACAGTGACAAAATAGACATGATAAAATCGGAAACCACGCCATCTTGGATACCTTTCGAATGAACCGCCTTTTCGGTATTCTACAACGACATTTTGATTTTTCATGTAGCTAAATGTTTGACGAGCTTTGATGAGGTAATATATATTTTCGCAGAAAGGAAAGCACGAAGTGTAAAGCTGTAGCAAGATTGAGAAGAAAAGAATCCTGATATCTAAGGGTTGAAGATATCTGTACTGTCTTGCTTGTCTCTGGTCTTTCCTGGTTTTACGTTTCCTATAATTAACTTTGTCATACAAAGGAGAAAGTTATTACTTAATAGGCCATAAGGAGTGCAAATTTTCTGAAGAGTTCTTACTTTCCCGGCCACAAATAATCGAACCCAATTATTACTTGTGAGTTTTTTTTTTAAGGTGGCTAGGATGTCAAACCGGCCGACTGGGAGTAAGAGAGACACCACAGGACATTTTAAAATTTCCACTATCCTGAATACAGGTTTGATAGCTTCCATTACAAAATATACACGTTTGAATTCCACAGATCGAAATACAGTGACGTGCGGTACAAAAATTCTGTGTGAGAAGGCATGGCAATGCGCTTTGGCGTACTTGAGACCAAATAACAGGTCTTACTTTTCCTTGAAGTTTCATGTGTTTTATGTCAAACTCATCAGAAAAATGTGCGCTGTAAAATGGACGTATGTTTGAAAGATAGATTTTTTTAATTTTTTGCGTCCTGTCTAAATGCTCGAGTGGGATTAGAGGAGGGGGGGCGGGGGGGGGGCGTCACCAGCAAGTTTCTGTCCCAGTTCGGAAATATCGTAGATCCAGGGCTGTTTTAAAGCTGAATTTCACGTGTCCATTCGATAGAGCGGTTCCAGGTTCACCTAGTGCTATATTTGTTATATCGATATATACAGTAAAACTGGAATAGCAGCCAGTGCTGCAGCCGTGGCAACACAGCCCTGGCCCGCGCTGACTGCAACCGCCAAACATGCAGCCCTACTGAATCGCTGCTGGGTTGCTGTTTATTCTTCGTGTTTTACTGTCCCTGTTAACACACACCAGTAAAACGAATATCAGACTAGACTAATTTAGGAGCGCTATATCGAATGGACAGGTAAAATTTCGATTTAAAATAATTTTATTTGTAATGAGAACAAACAGACGCTTTCGGCCGACACTAGGCATTGCACGAAAGACGTGACGAGCACTATTTGTTTGGGCTGACTCCAGCTACACAATGCAAAAACTAAATTGCAAAGATCTACCGAAACGCCAGGGAAAACGCATCTCATGACTCTTAGGAGAGAGACCAGGCAGTCATTATTACACAAGAAACACTCTTTTGTCCGATGCTTAACATTTTTTTTTTGTGAAACTTGCTCATAAAATTTGTATGTAATGAGTATAAAGATCGTTTTTTAAAAATAAAAATAATTTTGCGGGACAGTTTTAACGATAGACGGAAATTTGAATGGGTGAATAAACTGTTCGCTGAGAGCGATCAACACTGGGACAACTACAGCAGCCCCTAATAGTTGAAAACTGTCGCCTTTATGGCAGTCATCTCGTTGTTCTTGTGCATTGCTGAGAAAACGGCACCGTGCTCCAGTGACTCCTTTTTGAACGATGAATTCTAACCTTTTTCTGATAACTGTGAGTCATTCTGATCTTAAATCTGCGTACGTCGTCATCCTGACGGATATCAGACCGAAAAGTTCAGTTTACTTCACAGAATGTCGCAATCATGAGTACAAAAGAATTCTGCGCGAACGCTTTACTTTCAGTTATGAAGCGCTCTCTGTATTATACAAGTGTTAAAACTTCTGAGGAAGAGCGTAAAAGTTATCCTCGAATTTAGGTTAGATTACTAATTAAGCCGCTGGAACTGTCTCTCCTCTTACGCCGTAGAAACTATTGTCTACCTTGGAGTCGCCTTGTTTGCTCTCTTGCTGCAAGTTGTGCCGTTTTCGCCGCTACTGGAGTTTTCAGTCAGTGTGCTGAGAGTACGGCGTCAGTAAACAGCCTTGCCGACAGCCTTATCTCCATGTTTTGCCTGTCTCACAAGGGAGCTGATGCCGCCTCGGCGGAAGCTCTTCAGGGTCAAGCCCGCGCTGGCTGTTAGGAGATTGTGTTGGTGTACAGCGCACATCTTTCACGTTCGCTCATTATAACTCACAAGCTGTGGACCACAGAAGTTTATTACTGCACGATCGTTCTCCAATGCGACATCAGATGTCATTGATCAAAATTACGTATGTGCTTTACAAGTCACTGCACCAACCATGGCTCGAGATATATGCAATCAGTTGTCAGACATTCCCTGTCCTCTTCCACTCCTGTACACAGAGAGAGAGAGAGAGAGAGAGAGAGAGAGAGAGAGAGAGAGAGAGAGAGAGAGAGAGGGGGGGGGGGGACGGTGTGCCCTCTGCGTAATTATATACTCTCTTGAGTTATCCGTATATTCCTTAGGGAAAATATACGCTTATTACTAACCTTGTGAGGAGCATCACACAAATCTCAAAACACAGTCAGTGTGTGTGTGAAAATATGCTGTTGTAGCGATCTTCAGTCCGGTGTTTGGTTGGATGCCACTCTCGACGCTAGTCATCCTGTGCGTGTCTCTCCATCTTTGCATCACTGCTATCACCTGTATCTATCTGAAGCTGCTTACTGCATACACCCCTTCGTCTCCCTCGAGAACTTTCACCCCCACCCCCCAGCCTCCCTCGTCCTACCCTCCACTGACGGTTCCTTGATGCACGGGATCCCTTCTTTTAATGGGGCTGTGGCATAAATGTCCTTTTTTTCCCCATTCCAGGCCGGCCGGTGTGGCCGAGCGGTTCTAGGCGCTTCAGCCTAGAACCGCGTGACCGCTACGGTCGCAGGTTCGAATCCTGCCTCGGGCATGGATGTGTGTGATGTCCTCAGTTTTAAGTAGTTCTAACGTCTAGGGGACTGATGACCTCAGATGTTGAGTCCCATAGTGCTCAGAGCCATTTGAACCAACCCATTCCAGTTCAGTACATCATCATTTGTTTGACCTACCCATTCAAGGTGCAATATGGTTCTAGAGCACGACACTTCAAAGGCTTCTACTCTCTTCCTCTTCCAACTGTTTACAGTGGACTTCTCCATTTCCGTACAGGCAAATACCTTCAGAAATATGTTTAAAAAATTGCTCTTTTTCAGAAATATTTCCCGGTCTATAGTGAGCCTAATTTCATATCCTCACAACTTCTGCCATTATCAGTTTTCTGCTGGCCAATATCAAAACCCATCTACTGCTTTTGGTGTCTCAATTCTTAAAAATTCCTTCAGATTCCCTCGTTTAATTCAACTATATTCCATCATCCTTGTTCTACTTTGGCTAATGTTCATCTTACAACCTCGTTTAAATGCACTATCCATTCCGTTTTTCTGCTGGTCCGAGTCCTGTAGTCTTCCTGACAGAATTACGGGTCACTGACAAACCTCCAAGTTTTTCAGTTATTACTGGTTTCTCCATCTTAAGCTTAGTGCAATTAATTAAACGGAATTTTACACGACACACGTTTCGCTTCTATTTACAAAGCTTCTTCTGTAGTCATTTCTATTTCTGCCTCTTGTTCACATCTTCTCGAAACCACTGCTTCTTCCCTCTTTGTTAGCAGTGATTGATGTCGTAAGGAACTTCGCTACACACATACTCTCGGCAGTTTTTGCCTGTCCGCACCCTTTCTTACGCTGCATTTGCGTTATTTACACTTCGCATAACGGAACTTCAGCGTAATAAAAAGCGCAGAAACGCAAAAACTGCCAAGTTTACACGTGTAACAAAGTTCCTTCCGACATCAGTCACTGTAACAAAGAGGGAAGGAGCAGTGATTTCGAGAATACGTAAACAAGAGGCAGAGAAACACCAATGATCACAGAAGATGCTTTGTAAACAAAAGTGAAACGCGTCTCGTGTTCTGTTTAATTGCAGTAAGCCTAAGACGAAAGAACCAATAATAACTGATTTTAACAGCTGCTGCGGAAAATGGCTACGCAAAGTTTTTATTTATTCTTTCTGAACTTTAATTCCGCTTCTGAATTTCTCCTTGGTTTCCTTTACTGCTTGCTCGATGTCAAAACGGAATAATTTTGGGGATAGGCAACAACGGTGTTTACTCCCGTCTCTTCAGTGTTTCCCTTTCACGCTCTTTTATAGGAATCAGATAGCAGGTATGAGAGTCGAAATTGTAGATAACCTTTCACCCCCTGTGTTTTATCATCACTATCTTCAGAATCTGGAAGCAAGAATGCATTCCAGTCAACATTATCTAAAGCTTTCACTAAATCTGCGAATGCTGTGAAGTAGGTTTGTATTTCCCCAACCTACCTTGTAAGTATTACCCTGCACGGTCCTGCATTGATTCGAAACTCAACCTTATCCTCCCTAACGTGTAATATTTTTCCATTCTTCGGTACATAATTCCTGTCGATATTCTCTAACAGTGATTCATTAAACAGGTGATTCGGTAATATTCGCTCCTGTTAGCACCCACTTCTTTTAAAAATTGTTGATAAAATATAAATTAACTAGATTACCATTACGAAGCTGTAGAAAACAAACGGATCACGTCGACGAGGCTAGTCATCACCTCCAAAAAAGAAAAATTACCTGATTAATTTTGTTCTATTTCGTTTAAAGAACATGACTCGATCCTTTTTAATTTTAAGAGAGAGAAAGAAACAAACTTTTGTCAATCTGGACTCGTACAGTTTTTTCTTTTTAACCATCAAGTCTATTTTCAGATAGCTGCGCGAACATAGAAACCCACTGCCAAAGTAAGACGTACGTGTGTCGGTTTGTGACAGTGGGTCTGAAGAAGAGTCGGGGTCAGGTTAGTTGAGAAAACGGTGTGCTAGGTAGGAGGCGGGGTAGCAAGGAGCCGCTGCGCCTGTTAGCGCGCTCTAGCAAACCACGGCGAGGTCGCCGTCTTAGACACAACAGTCGGCGTCTCACACAGCGGAGTACGGTACGGTACGGTACAGTTACACGCCAGAGGACGGGCTCCATGCGGTCCAGGGACACGGAGGGGACGGCGAGGCGGCCGCGCTCTGCTTTTCACTGTTCCTGGTAACTGTGCTGGGCATCAAACGAGTTATGGCCTGCAAGTTAAAAGCGATATGACACGGTGCGACTATGGGTATTGTAACAGCGAAAACTGACGCGTGAAGCAAGAACATTCCGGCAAACATGGGTCCGCTAACGAGCCGTTTGCTACGTAACTGCGAATCAGTGGCTTCCAGCAGCCTCTAACTTCAGTATGAAATACTGCTCTAGTTAGTACAAATTTACACTGACGGAAAAAATAGCAACTTCAAGGAGTTGTGCGACATGAACTTGATAGGCGTGTTTCTATATCTGAAAGATGTCTATTCGAATTTCGAGCCAGTAGCAGAAGAGTGGCACTAGAAGCGCCGCCATGAAGTTGCAAATCAGGTTTGCTTTCAATAGAGCCTTAAAGGTACTGAGCGTTTCTAACGTTTGAGATTGGACGTGGTGAGTTGATGTTAGTCAAGGCGACAGAGGCTCCATTATCAACACCTCACTCGGTCTGAACGTGGTCATGTAACAGTGCTACGATACGGTGGCTGCTCCTTCTGCAATACCGCTGAAAGACTTGGCAGCCGTGGACAATGGTTACACTACTGCCGACAGCGGCGTTCACGAGAATACACGGTCGAAAGAAGACCGAGCTCCGGACGGTCTCGTGGTGCTACTAAGAGGGAAGACCATCGTATCCGGGGTATGGCTCTGGCGCATCGTAATCCATATGCAGCAGCAATTGACTAGCAAATAGCACCTCAGTGAGAACGAACTGTAACGAATCAGTTACTTCAAGGACAGCTCCGAGCCAGACGCCATGTAGCTTACATTCCACCGACTGCAAACCACCGCCATGTGTGGCTCCATTGGTATCAAGCGACAGTTCATTTGAGGGAAGGGTAGAGGTCTGTTGTGTTGAAAGCTGGTCCTGTCTCGGTGCCAGTGATGGCCGGACATGTCCGAAAGAACAAACTCCATATCCATTTAAGTATACAAGTTCTGGCAATACTGGTCATGACCTCCTTCTGTGCGGATGCACACACATTCCCTGAACTCTTACGGGACTTGGTAAGAATGTCTTCCACGAGTAATGAGTGTGTTGGGGTGGGACACTTCGAATGTAGTGTGTGGACATACAAGGTGAGAATGTGGGTCTCGCGGGAGGTGTGCGCGAGATAATCCCTGCAGTTGCACTATCATCTGTGCCCTCGGTGGTTCAGATGGATAGAGCGTCTGCCATGTAAGCAGGAGATCCCGGGTTCGAGTCCCGGTCGGGGCACACATTTTCACCTGTCCCCGTTGATGTATATTAACGCCCGTCAGCAGCTGAAGGTATTAAATTAATTCTAATTTTGTCTGCATGCTAGACACACTGGACCTACACCTGGACGTCTGGGGAGTGATTTCATATGGCAGCAACAGAACTCTCGTTTTTACCTCACGCTGCCTGATCGCAAATTCGTACGTCAATGTGGCGATTCGACCTGTCGTGCTGTTATTCATGAACGGTATTCCAGGACGTGTTTTCTAAAACGATTAAGCTTGCCCACATACAGCTGTTGTAACCTAGTATGCTCCACAGAGTGTCGACATGTTGCCTTGGCCTGCTGGATCACCAGATTTCTCTCCAGTCAGTCGCATATAGGACATCATCGGGCGACAACTGCAGCGTCGTCCATGTACTGACCGGCCAGGTGCAACAGGCATGGAACTCCATCCCACAAACTTACATCCGAAAACTGTATGACACAATGCATGCACATTTGCATGCTTGCATTCAACATTCTGGTCGACACCGGTTATTAATGTACCAGCATTTCACATTAGCAGTGGCTTATATCGCATTAACCTGTGATCTCGCAATGTAAATCACTTAAACATTTTAACTAGACGAATGTATTCCCGAAATTTCGTTATCTGCATTAGTTATTTTGTTTTGGTGTTGCGATCTTTTCCGTCAGCGGAACTTTTCGAGTTAGCCCCCTTCAGAATGCGCTCCAATTTTATTCACAGCCTTCCTTGGCAGTGACTTCTGTACTGCTTCGTCAAGTTACATGTTGCAAGTTATTGCACACTCTTACTTGTAAAAGGAGGTCTTCAACGTACCGTTCTCGCCCTTGGATGCAACACTTCACTCGTCACTGCAGGGAGTTTCCAATTTCTTCAGACACCCCCGGATCACCTCATGTTAAAAAAATGTGTGTGAGATCTTATGGAAATTAACTGCTAAGGTCATCAGTCCCTAAGCTTACACACTACGTAACCTAAATTATCCTAAGGACAAACACACACCCCCATGCCCGCGGGAGGACTCGAACCTCCGCCGGGATCGATCACCTCATGAATCTTAAAGACGTGCAGTACACTGCTTAAACGATATCAACTGGAGTACTCCATCCATCAGTTTTTAGCTGACCCATACAGAAAAATTTAGAGGAATTATATCGGATGTTCAGGCCCTTCTCAACCTACCCATCTCGGATAATAGTCGCGACTTATATTTCATCTTATGTCAGCAGAAAAATCTACAAGCGCCCAACCATGCTTGTACCACATGGATTGTGACTGAAATTTGAGCCAAGTTATGTGAGATAAGTCACTGGCACTGTCAGTGAATTTTCTGCCATTAATTTTAGTGCAGAGAATTTAACAATGTTACCAGAATTAATTAAACGTAATTTTGCTATGGGGGCACCACCTGTCTAGATGAACATGATATTGTGTTATCAAAATCTGTGTATACAGTTGACAAAAATAATGCGTGATGGCTGCGAACGACAAAGGCGGGAATGCAAACACTGCACTGAAGTGTGAGAGTGTGTGTGTGTTTCTTTGTTTTTTACTGGTAATAAAACTGCAAAACCCTTACACTTAGAAATACTTAAACCTAACTAACCTAAGGACATCACACACACATCCATGCCCGAGGCAGTATTCGAACCTGCGACCGTAGCGGTCGCGCGGTTCCGGACTGAAGCGCCTAGAACCGCTCGGCCACACCGACTGGCTTCTCAACTTTTACTGCCATGTCAATGGACAATGTGTTGTAAGAGGCAGTAATGTGACTCCAATCGCGAAGTAAATTCTTGGTATTCTAAAAGGTATCCTTTTACTGTAATATCGTATTTGCAAAGAGGTGCTAGTCTAATCAAGAGGAGTCTGCTCAAATTGCACGCAGAGCAAATTCGCACACTCACTGTGAAAATAACTCGTGTAACGACAACAGTGTGTGTGTGTGTGTGTGTGTGTGTGTGTGTGTGTGTGTGTGCGTGAAATCTTATGGGACTTAACTGCTAAGGTCATCAGTCCCTAAGCTTACACACTACTTAACCTAAATTATCCTAAGGACAAACACACACACCCATGCCCGAGGAAGGACTCTAACCTCCTCCGGGATCAGCCGCACAGTCCATGACTGCAGCGCCCTAGACCGCTCGGATGATCCCGCGCGGCAGGGAACGGAATATAAAACAGAGGAAGAAACATTTGGTGTGAATAGTGTGTTTCGGAAGCAAGTACTCTCTCCACCTCTGAAGACGGTATAGGGAGGACGGTCTGGAGCTTGTGTGTAAGAAAAGAAAAAAAAGTAATTAAACATTGTCCGAAGGGCAGGAGTTTGTCCCATCAGCTTCCTGAGCCTCAGAGATGGAACATTAACGTAGCTGGGCAAAGAGTGATATCGATAATGACCTTGATCGACATATCGTCCTGCTACAAGCCAGTTTCATGCGTCCTTAAATCTCTTCACTTTCATTGTAATGAGACAGACTGTAGTGCCCTAAGCACTCCGGTCAGTACTCTGGCCCAAGTAAAGAAATCTTACATTTAAAGACATCGCATACGGTGAGTACTGCGATTTCAAACCGGAGGAAACACCGTTACGGAGATGAGCTTAAAAAGAAATTTCATCCTGCATGAAACCGTTCATAAACTGGCTGCAGTTTATGAATGGTTTCATGCAAGATGAAATTTCTTTTTAAGCTCATCTCCGTAAAGGGGTTTCCTCTGGTTTGAAATCGCATGTTAATCATGTTGGCTGTGCCATCATGTTGTGTTAATATGTTTCCCTATACGTTTTGGAAACCTCTGCGCTCTGAGACAAACAGTTGACTGATTACTGAACAGACCATCATCATCATCGTCATCATCATTTATAGATATATTTTGATCCATTACTACTTTAACAGTACAGTGGATATAGAACAAGTCAGAGAGAGAGAGAGAGAGAGAGAGAGAGAGAGAGAGAGAGAGAGAGAGAGAGAGAGAGGTGGGGGAGAGGGGGACGGGAGTGCGCTGCAGTTAAGGCATGGCCGAGACACGGGCCTGTGTACATCGTCGCGAATACGGCGTGCCGCCCGCCGGCCAGGTCACTGGAGCGGCTGCGTCTATTTCTGCCGGCAGCGGCTCGCCGCCACGCGCGCGGTCCATTAGCTGCGGCCGGTTGCGGGACTGCATTTATGCATCGCAGCGGCGCGGCGGGCAGAGCGCACGGAGCGGGCCGTCGCCTCGCGCGCCTCCCCTGCCTCGCTCTCCACCAGGCGACCTTGAGGCGCCCGTCTGCAGATGCCGCCGCGCTGAGTCGCTGACGCCGCTGTTGCGGCTGCCGCATCCCGGGGCCTCTTCGCAAACAGCCGTCTCTGGCTGACGAACTACAAACTTCAGCAACGAACATACCGAGGCAGCGTCCACATTTCTCGTGCTGGCAGTGAGGACAGCAGCTCTTGGTCATAATATTTTGTACAACGTTCCTCCGAGTCGTAGATCCTATTTCGTAAGTGTGATTCTGGAAGGGCTGACAAAATCCATCTACAGTCGCCAAAAGTTTTTCATTGGACTCAACATCATGTGCAGCACGTTGCAGAAGCGCATTTACGAGCAGGAGCATTACTCTGTTCTCTTTTTCACTCGTGAAATCGGGCCTCGTCACGTTTTTCTTTGCCCATTTCATCTAGAAGATTATTGTAGAACTCCCCAGTAATAGTTTTACTTTTCAAAGAATAGTCGATAAGAAAAATCCCTTTTGCACCTGAGGGAACACTGGCCATAACCCAGGTCATACCTTGGGAACACGTTCTTTCACTTTGCTTTCCCCTC
Organism: Schistocerca serialis cubense; assembly: GCF_023864345.2. Lineage (NCBI taxonomy): Eukaryota > Metazoa > Arthropoda > Insecta > Orthoptera > Acrididae > Schistocerca > Schistocerca serialis. Next base: position 411,276,546 of record NC_064643.1, read on the forward strand.
TCCCCATTAAAGAGTGTTTTCAACGTGTAATGGATACTGAGCAGTAACAAGTGTTCCCACAGACGTTTTTCATCAAATCTGAAAACCATTTCGTCATTCACCACCAAGGTAACTTGAGTCTTGAACTAGTGAATCTGCCATTTGAGGCACAAGCCTGCAATATGCTGCATTTAAGAAGCGGGATGATGCAGTTTCTCCTGTAGCTACAGTCACCGTCAACGTCTCACGGAGAGTGTCTGGAGCGGGATCCTTGAGGAGCATAATACGCTAGAGATCAGATGACCTGGGGCAACTATATAGGCGTCCTTGTGAAGAGTTCGTGAAATCGTAGCCACAGCTGAGAACCAACCAATTGTCTTGCTGAGATGTCAATTACGGACTGCTGTAAGTGATCGAACAGATGCACATTATCGAGCCGGCGGTTCTTGTATTGTTCGCCAACGGGGTTCGATGCATAGATATCAAGCAGTCCCATGTCCTCTCATGCAAACATCTCTCACGAGAGAATGTCTTCACCACTTATTAGAACGTTGTCTAATCGGCGATCAAGATGCATCTGTTGTCTTCAACGTACGCTCACCCTGGAATTTGCGAATAACAACACGTAATGTGAATTCTGTACAGACGACACTCTTCTACACTTCGGGTGTCCAGTGGTGGGGTTTCTGTGGCTCGGGACAGGCGGTGCGCAGAAGAACACGAGTGCGGCAGTGACTTCCGTATCCTACAACGAGGTGGTTCCCCTAGGAGTGGTCGTTATCCAGGACTCAGTTGGCGAATGATTTGGAATGCTGTTGCCTGTCCTCCCGAACTTGCAGACTGCTACAGTCGACAGTATCCCTGTCAGCAGGTTACAAATGGTTCAAATGGCTCTGAGCACTACGGTACTTAACTTCTGAGGTCATCAGTCCCCTAGAACTTTGAACTACTTAAACCTAACTAACCTAAGGACATCACAAACATCCATGCCCGAGGCAGGATTCGAACCTGCCACCGTAGCGGTCGCGCGGTTCCAGACTGTAGCGCCTAGAACCGCTCGGCCACTCCGGCCGGCCAGCAGCTTACAGCCGACGGCAAGTGACTGCGGGCACCGGCGGCGGTTCCTCCCTGAACTGAGGTGCTTACGGCTCATCCTTGACACATGAGTACGTGAATCATGTAAGTGGTTAAGGTCAACACTAAGAAGCGATATCAAATGGAACGATCGCGTAAAATCAGCAATAGGAAAGACGTATGGAAGACTAATTTGTTGGTAGGATTCTCGAAAAGTGCACTGCCTCTGTGAGGACCACTGCATATAGGGCACGAGCTCCAACAATTCTAGAGTACTGATCCAGCGTGTGGGGACATTATCACGCAGGCCAGACAGCAGGCATCGAATGACTGCAGAGGTTTTCTGCTACCACCGTTATAGGTTGCTACAGCCAATACGAAAGAGTAACACCAATGCTCGGGTAAGTGAAATAGGATTTCTCGGAAAAAAGGACGTAGTTCTTGCGTAGCCCTCTAGGGTTTACGTCTCGCGTAAAGGTCATGAGACTAAGATGAGAGAGATTAGGGCGCCTACCGAGGGACACAGCCATTTACCTCTCCGCCTCTCACTGTACAGCTCGTTGTTAAGCGTGTATAAACTGGTGAACTGAACAAAAAATGGCTCTGAGCACTATGAGACTTAACTTCTAAGGTCATCAGACCCCTATAACTTAGAACTACTTAAAACTAACTAACCTAAGAACATCACACACATCCATGCCCGAGGCAAGATTCGAACCTGCGACAGTAGCGGTCGCGCGGTTCCAGACTGAAGCGCCTAGAACCGCTCGGCCAAGTCGGCCGGCTGAACTGAACATTTTGTCCTTAAAGTATATCTATAAAAAAGTCAAGAGGTGTTATATCTCGTGAAAGTGTTGGCCGTGATGTTCGACCGTTTCTACCGACCACATCTGTCCGGGAAGGTCTCATCCAGTAACTGGCGAACAAATAACCTCCAGCGTGGTAGAACACCATTTTGTTGAAACACTACCCACGATTGAAATTCCTGTAACTGAGGTGCAGAGTAAGACGTAAAAGTGTATCCTTAACAACTTCACGGTTTAAACTACCATTCGCAACAAATCACATGTGTACCTAGCATAGTTCATTAGAAATAAATTTTTGTAATCGGAGCAAGGTTGTATACACTTCTCGCTCCAATACAGCAGCTGTCTCTGATTCAATTGCTCAAGATCATTGCCCAATAGAGATTAGTTATTCTACACTTACATCTATACACCGCTATCCATCCACCCAGTATGTGGCGGAGGGTACCGTCATTTTCCTCTTTCCCTGTTCCATTTTCGAATGGTGCGCGGGAAGTACGACTGTCCGCAAACTTCCATATGAACTCAACTTTCTCTCATAAAAAATCTAGCTAAAATGAATATAGCACTATATTAGTATTCATTATTTTGTACATTAGTTTTAAGAATGTCACATTAGTTCAGACGTATTCAAGCACCTCCCAGGGGATTTTATAAATGTACTGTGAGTAATGCAACAGAGTTTAAGATTCGATTAAAGACATGTGTGTTGGGCAACTTCTTTTACTCCACTGAAGAGGCTCTTCACAGAAAATGGTATGTAATCTCATAAAAATGTGCTATTTCTGCTTTGTGAAACATGCGTGGTTTTAAGACGTCGATCGCATATATAAATGATTTGAAATATTGTGTTATGGCATACAGTCTAGCAAAAATTGTATTCATTGCAAATAAACGTCCACAGTCACATCAACTTCACAAAGTAATACGACCGGTAGAAGACCAAGAGACCACAGTCGCCGTGAAGTAATTGCTGCAATTTCCAGTCAACGGCTTAACAAAATCGTCCTGTATATGTGTAAGCACACGTGAGACGAATTTAGCCCAATCCTTGCTCTCTACCTCTCAGTATCATCAGTGATGCGCAACTCAGTATTTACTTACTTGCGAAACACCTCATTTCACTTTATTGTTTTTCCTCTGTTGATCCTCGTCTGCACCGTTAGTAGCATTCAGTTATTTGGGTAAAAGCGTCTCCTTAAGTGAGCTGTGAAGCACTCTCCGAGTACAAACGTAAAATGAACAATTTTTTTCACGGAACGGTGATATAAGAACCAAAGGATCCTATTCGAACCATTTTCTTGACTGACAGGTAACACACTATCTCATATCAAAAGTATCCGGACAGCCACATGTAATGCGGAGTTGACCATGAGGATGTCACAAGAGACGGACCCGCCAGTATAAGAGGAGGAGGATAGTATGTACTTGTCAGTAGAGAAGCAGAAACAGTAGAATAGGTCGGTCAGGAAAACTCAGTGACCTCAACCATGGACAAGTCATTGGATGTCACCTGAATAATAAAAACTTCAGGGACATTTCATTCCTTTTACAGTTGTTCATGCTAACTGTTAGTGATGTGATTATGAAATGTAAGCGCGAAGGAAAAACCGCAGCTATTCCAAGATCAAGCAATCATCATGTACTGACCGACAAGGACCGCTGAGTATTGCGGAGTGTGGTTTTAAAAATCGTATGAAATCAGCGGAAGAAATCACTGGTGGGTTCCATAGAGCTACCAACAAACTAGCTAGCACAATGAGTGTGCGTGGAGTGTTAAAAAGAATCTGACAGAATGGAGCGATGAATCACGGTAATCCCCACGGCAATCTGATGGAAGCGTTTAGGTTTGGCGAATGCCATGATAACGTTACCTGCCGTCATGTGTAGTGCCAACAGAGCAGTACGGAGCAGGTGGTGTTACCGTACTGGCGTGTTTTTCGTAGTTAGTAGGCGGTCGCCTTTTTGCGCTCAATACGCTGAATGCGGAAGGATATGAACGCATCTCCTACATCTAAATACATACTCAACAAGCCACCATATGATACTCAAGAAGTCACTGTATGGTTCGTGGCGGAGGGTAGCCTGTAACACTACTAGTCTTTTCCAATCCCACTCCAAATAGAGAGACGAAAAAGTGATTGTCTATGCGCTCCCATACGATGTCTGTCCTTTTCTCTCCAGCGATCCCCATTTGGCTTCAAGGAGCATCTCGATAATACTTTGGTGTTGTTAGAAGCTACCAATAATAAATCAAGCACCCTGCCTCCAATTGCTTCGATGTCTTCCTTTAATCCGGCCTGGTGCGGATCCCTAACACTCGAACATTACTCAACACTGGATCGCAGTAGTGTCCTATGTTATCTCCTCTACAGATGAAACACAGTATTATGCACTACGTACAGTAGAGGAACAGTAGAAGCCCATGAAAGCATCTGTAAAACAGTAGTTTGTGGACAATAATACTTCTGGAATGGACTGGCCTGGCCAGAATTTCTATCTGAACGTAATAGAACACCTTTGGAATGAGTTAGAACAACGACATCACTCCAAACCCCAGCGTCCAACATCACGACCTTATCTGGTTTCGGCTCTTGAGGAAGATCGGACTGACATTCCTCCACAGACAATCAGACGCCTCACTGAAACTGTCCCCTGCAGTGTTCAAACTGTCTAAGGCGAAGGGTGGACGCACGTCATATTAACGTCCACCAATAGGTGTCACGACACTTTTCATCGCGTAATGTTCATAGCTAATATTCCACTAAGACTGCCAAAAGGTAAAATAAAGCTTTAAAATATTCCGCAAGTGTTTTTTTCGCTGAAAATGTATGCATACTTCTATAGAAGCACAAAGAAAATTTAGAAGGTATGCCAGCGGAATGCGGTTCTGCAGCAAATGCCAGAGCCCCCGGCCTTACGAGGCTGCTGCGGCGTATTGCTGCAGGTATCACTCTCGTGACCTCGCGCGCCGTTGTTCTGGTAGAGAGAAGTCAAGAGCAGACACCGCTCAGCGCCCTCGGCGGGACTCGCGGAAGTGCGTCTCGTCAGCAGTCAAGCCGAGGAACCCACAACACAACACAATAGCAGCACAGGGTCGGATACAGCCACATTCAGCTACAGCAATTCCCCTAGTGTCGCCGTATGTAGGGCGAACTCCAACCTTACCGACAAAATATCGGACGCTGTTCGCAAATATTTCCCAAATATTTTGGAGTAAGGGGTCCGCGATTTCCAATGACTCATTCGAGAATAATGTATGTATCATTTATTCGATTTGTTACCTTTCTTTCTGCGAAGGTATCTTCACAGCGGCGGAAACGCCTGTAAAACGCGATCTCCATGACCAACACGAAACACAGATGTCAAGAAGCAACAGTACTGTGACGCCACTGCGCGAACAGCTCAGCATAGCGTCTCTAAACCGCTGTTACGTTGCATTCAGTGAAGCCATACACGAGGCATATATATCGCCCAACTCCTCATCAGTACTACTATCTACACTGCCTCGTTTCGCTGCTAAGGTACAACTAACACTGCCGGAAAAACAAATGCGAGAACGAACCGAGTATTACTGAACTAAGCTTGAGGACGAGGTATAAAGTGGGTTTCATCGTGGTCAACTTGACAGGTGTACTACTATAATGATTTGTCTGTGCAGTAAGATACAGTAACAAATCAAACGAAGTGAAATAACTGTATCGAGCTTTTAGAAATCACGGGTCGCTTATAATAAGACACCTATAAAATATCCCTGAACAATTCGAGTTCAGTCTGTATCAATACAGCGCTTTATGATTATTATAACATGAATAAACCAACCAGGCACAAATATGGTATAAATACTTCTTTTAAATTTAACTATCACACGATTTGGATTCTTTTTAAATCCATAGTTTGACGCTCAACACGAAAACTTATAAAACCATCTCTTTGTGGTCGTTAATTGTTTGGTGAAATAATAGAATAGAAAAAAATTAAGTAAACTTATATAGAAAAGATTCGTAATTTGAGGAGTCATCAGGGAAATTTCTTAAACTTGCTCGTCATATTATTTGGCGAAAACGTATGTGGTTTCTGTTCCTGAGCAAATCATTGGTCGGGTATTTCTATTGTACCTTTCGTTGCCCTTGTGAACCCGGGCCATGTTTTGTAAATTCTGAGGATAGTGTGTGGTGCCTGAAATTACAATGGTTTTTATTAAACCGATAATTACTGAAACTTCCATTGTATATGCACGTAGAGTATGTGCACCACAGCAAAGTTTAAAATGGCAGATTAAAAATGGTCTACGCATGTGTCGCACAAACATACAACACGTACGTTTTCGCCAAATTATCTACATCTACATCCATACTCCGCAAGCCACCTGACTGTGTGTGGCGGAGGGTACCTTGAGTACCTCTATCGATTCTCCCTTCTATTCCAGTCTCGTATTGTTCGTGGACAGAAGGATTGTCGGTATGCTTCTGTGTGGGCTCTAATCTCTCTGATTTTATCCTCATGGTCTCTTCGCGAGATATACGTAGGAGGGAGCAATATACTGCTTGACTCTTCGGTGAAGGTATGTTCTCGAAACTTCAACAAAAGCCCGTACCGAGCTACTGAGCGTCTCTCCTGCAGAGTCTTCCACTGGAGTTTATCTATCATCTCCGTAACGCTTTCGCGATTACTAAATGGTCCTGTAACGAAGCGCGCTGCTCTCCGTTGGATCTTCTCTATCTCTTCTATCAACCCTATCTGGTACGGATCCCACACTGCTGAGCAGTATTCAAGCAGTGGGCGAACAAGCGTACTGTAACCTACTTCCTTTGTTTTCGGTTTGCATTTCCTTAGGATTCTTCCAATGAATCTTAGTCTGGCATCTGCTTTACCAACGATCAACTTTATATGATCATTCCATTTTAAATCACTCCTAATGCGTACTCCCAAATAATTTATGGAATTAACTACTTCCAGTTGCTGACCTGCTATTTTGTAGCTAAATGATAAGGGATCTATCTATGTATTCGCAGCACATTACACTTGTCAACATTGAGATTCAATTGCCATTCCCTGTCCGCAGTTCGTGGTCGTGCGGTAGCGTTCTCGCTTCTCACGCCCGGGTTCCCGGGTTCGATTCCCGGCGGGGTCAGGGATTTTCTCTGCCTCGAGATGACTGGGTGTTAATTCGTAAATAAAAGTTTATTACGTTACCAAAAAAAAAAGTGTTGTGTGATGCCCTTAGGTTAGTTAGGTTTAAATAGTTCTAAGTTCTAGGGGACTGATGACCATAGATGTGAAGTCCCATAGTGCTCAGAGCCATTTGAACCATTTTTTTTTTTTTTTTTTTTTTTTTGCCATTCCCTGCACCATGCGTCAATTCGCTGCAGATCCTCCTGCATTTGAGTACAATTTTCCATTGTTACCACAGCATCATCCGCAAAAAGCCTCAGTGAACTTCCGATGACATCCACAAGGTCATTTATGTACATTGTGAATAGCAACGGTCCTACGACACTCCCCTGCGGCACACCTGAAATTACTCTTACTTCGGAAGACTTCTCTCCGTTGAGAATGACATGCTGCGTTCTGTTATCTAAGAACTCTTCAATTCAATCACACAATTGGTCTGATGATCCATATGCTCTTACTTTGTTCATTGCCAGTCAACTTTAAGATATTTCGGTTCTTAACACTATGAAACTTTTACGTATGTTTCATGAATTTTAAACGAATTTTTGTTTACCTCAGAGCACCAAAAACTTAACAACACCAAGCGTGGCCTCAGTATGATTACTTGTGAGAGCCATCTGACAATGGATTTAAAAATCCGAAACCACAAATTTCAGTGTGTATAAACTTCTTATGTCATATTTGTGTCTAATTTCTGTATTCAATTTATAATCCTTACACTACTATTCTCAAATTGTCTGTTTTCAACAAGATAACGTAAGTCGGAGTTTATTTTGCTGTCAAGCAAAATTAGCTTCTCACTGGTACGTAGAATAAGTAAAGCCGTCACCAGTTGTAATATAGTACGTCTCACTGGTGCTTTTTCTCTCCAATTTCTTTTTCAGATCCGTGACGTACTTGGGAAGGCAAATATTGTGCAGTCGTTAAGTAGTTGTTTACAACCCTTTAGGTATCAAAAAGTGTCAACATGGACTCCCTACAACAGTGATTAGTTCACTGTGCTTAGATTTAATTTCGCACACTTTTGCAATCTCTTGACTAGTTATCCAGGTATTTAATTTGAAAAACGGTGGGATACTCTAAAAAATGAACGACTTAGTCATACATCCAACTACCACGGCGTAGAGATACGCAGGAGGCTAATGCGAGATGAAACCTGTGAAACCCTCTGCTGTTCTTTAACTCTGCTGCTCCACAGAGCCATTTGTTGCGTCACCCTGTTCTGTGGTTGTAATAAAGTAGTTCCCGTATCGCTTGTTTGCTGTTGATGACGGGTACCCGAACTTTCACAATGAGAGAACAGTCTTCTCTCCTTCATTCCCTGAAGTTCGCTCTTTTCGTGTAAATTATATGATCCTCTGCTCTCATTTCACGGCGTCTGTGTCGACTTTAAGGCCTTCGGCGTGCAAGAACTTCAGTATAAACACATTTTCTATTGTTCTCGCAGAGACTGTGGCGTTCGCTGGGAGCAGCTCGGCTGCCCGCACGAACTTCGCATCGGGTATTTCTTTTGCCGGAGTTAAATGCCAAGGCCGTGACATCACTGTTGTGACCTCTGGAACAAACATCGTCGTATTATTTGGTCTTGCGAGAGTAATCCATCGCTAATGGCAAAAACATTTCGCTCCTCTCATTCCGAGTTCGACCATGGTACTATGACTTCCGACAAACGGGGGCGTGGATGTCGCGTTCTTGTGATACAGGTAAGGGCGCAACGCATACCAGGATGACACACGTGTATAAGAAACTACTAACCAGTCTCCAGTATAAAAGCAATGAAGAAAAGAATGCCTAATCAAATCACTAGCAGAATACTCTAGGGCGCACTTACACTCATCTATGAAATACACTTTCAGTACCTCTGACAACGTACCGTACTAGGTGGTAGGCAGAAAGAAATATCTTTTACGAGAAGTTATTTGAATCGATCAAGAGCTTCGCGCAGATCCGAAACCTTTGTCGCCTCATGTTTCCTTCGTAATATTCTGTTTCATCGGCACGGTCAGCGAGGCATGGCATCTCATCCTCGACGTACGAGTGCCAGTTGAGATCAAAAGATGAAAACTTAACAGTTGAGTTTCAAATATACACCAGTTTTTGCGGTTGTACTGTTAAACTTTCAGCGTCTTTTGTGTTCTGAACGAATTGCCTGTTACACGACAACGCTGGCACCATTCGATTTTTCCCTCGTTCTGAAAATTCTTCCGGCAGCTTTTTTTCCTGTGATTAGTAAATGCACTCTCTGAAGAAAACATCAAGTGATTGTTTATTTCTGTTTCAATATTTCAAATTTTGATTAATAAAAACTCCAGGCAACTAAAATGTGCGCAACTTCCGTCTTCATACAAGGAAAAAAGCTCATTACGAAAATAAAAATGTGTGTAACTTCTGCAGTGTTTATCAGTGGATTATAAAAATACTTACGGAAAATAGCGCATAGGTAAGGAAATTCACACCGTTTCCTTCGGAAAGAGCCCGCAGCTATAGTTGGTTCCTGTTGTCGCTAACAACAACAACAAGGAAGCCAATTACGGATCTTGCGTAACAGAACACGGCAGGTATATTTCCAGTAAGCAGCAGTCATTAACACTTACTCGGTAAACAAACTTACGGACGCCGTCCCCATCCCGGTCGCGACCCAGCCGTCACGTCGGTACGGAATCCCCGTGTACCACACACGTAGCACGCGCAGTTTGCAACGCGGTACGTGACTGACTCTGTGCGCCCCGACGACACGTTTCCGTGAAATCAGCGAAACGCCGCGTGGATCGAAACACTGAGCTGGCCTGCACAGGAATGCGCACGAATCAGTGGAGCTGTTCCAGTTTCTGTTTCCGATCGTGGCGTGTAATAGGATATTGAAACGCTTCTGTTAACTCGAGTACAATGCGCAAAACATCGTCTTAGTCGCTATTATATCAGTGTGTGGCACTGAAACTTACGTTGTTTCCCACCAGTTTTTCTACTCATGACGATCATCGTTAAATGAAACGAGGTGTCTTCCAGAAAATTATTAAAATCATAATAAGATGGCCGTTGTTCGACTCTCTTGCTCTCCATAAAAGAAGTTGCATTTTGTTTATTACTGTACGTTGCTCGGGAAAAACGACTTTGATTTTTCTTGCACTACCCATCAAAATCATATAATACAGGTCTTCTAGCACCATTCAGAAAGCAATTTTTTTATACTTTATCTTATTGTCCACTCTTTATATTTGTCGATGTTTTCGAGGTTTTGCTTTTGAATTATCGGTGTTTGCCTTTACCATTATAGTGTGCCTGAATATGGATCGTTTCGAGTTGTGTAAAGCTCTTTCTTTTTATGGCAACATTGATGAAGTACAGAGTGGTCGGACGTAAAAGACATTACGTTACAGATATTTTTGCACTGGTGCTACAGTAAGTGAGAAACAGACATCCAGACAGTGTAGCTCGAGAGAAGAACTCGGAACGAGCCGGTACTGAATTTCTTGGTACAGCCTCCCCGAGACATTAATGGTGTGATTTCGTTTGTTCAACTAAGCTGTTATATTTATGCGCAATATCTCGATTACTGAAATAAATGGTTCAAATGGCTCTGAGCACTATGGGACTTAACATCTGAGGTAATCAGTCCTCTAGAACTTAAAAATACTTAAACCTAACTAACTTACGGACATCACACACATCCATGCTCGAGGCAGGATTCGGACCTGCGACCGTAGCATGTCGCGCGGTTCCAGACTGAAGCACCTAGAACTGCAAGGCCACAACGGCCGGCTCGATGACTGACCAGTTGCCTTCTTGAGGTCCAGTGTGCGTGTATTGGCTACCTGGACTGTAACGAAACAACCACTCAATCAACCACGCTCGCAGGCCTGGATAAGATGACTGGGCCCAATCGTCGAAATACTACGCACGGAAGTGGAACCAACAACTCGTCTGAACAACAGAATGCATACCATTAATCACGCCACGAAAATCTGAGAGAACAAACAGTTCCCGAAACATCGTTCACTCCAAGTCCGTAACTCCGTAAAATACGTGGCGTAACAATGAACTAGCATCACATGTACTACTTACGGTATAAGGTCCAAGAAGCTTGGTATGTGCAGCAAATTATAGTACGGAAACTTAGTTTGATTGCTTGCCTCTGTGAGAACGTAAGAAGCTGTAAAAAGTTTCTGCGCCTCTTTGAACTCGCCAGTATTACGAGCGCCGAATGTTGAGTGCAGTGCTGTTATCGAACGAATAATGACGTTCATGTTCCGTATGGCTGTCCGGCTTACTGTTGCCGGTGCAGGACATCGTACACGAACTGATGTCTCGGTTATGTCCAATAAATGCTCGATGGAAATCATGTCGGGAGACATGGGTGTCCAAGTCATTCGCTTGAATTGTCCAGAAACCAACCGCGCACAATTGTAGACCGGTGACATAACATCGACGTTTGGGAACATGAAATCCATGAATGGCTGCTGGTGGTCTCCAATTAGCCGAACATAACCATTTAGAGCCAATGATCGGCTCAGTTGGCCCAAAAGACCCAGTCCGTTGCAGGTGAACACAGTCCACACCATTGAGGAGCCAGAACCAGCTTGCACAGTGCCTTGTAGACAACTTCGATCCATCGCTTCATGGGGTCTGCACCACACTCGAATCCTTCCCTCAGTTCTTAACATCTGAAATCGGGACTCATATGGCCAGTTAACAGTTTTCCAGTCGCTTAGGTTCCAACAGATATGGTCACGAGCCCTGGAGACGCTTCGCAGGCGCTGTCGTGCTGTTAGTCAATAAAAATGTAAATGTCGTTTGACTAGGGCCTCCCGTCGGGGAGACCGTTCGCCGGGTGCAAGTCTTACGATTTGACGCCGCTTCGGCGAACTGCACGTCGATGGGGATGAAATAATGATGATTAGAACAACACCCAATCCCTGAGCAGAGTGAATCTCCGACCCAGCCGGGAATCGAACCCAGACCCTTAGGATTGACATTCTCTCACGCTGACCACTCAGCTACCGGGGGTGGACTGGCGAAGTCAGTAGTCAGTTAAAAGTTTTGTGTAACCTACGAAATGATAGTGGTTTATTTGACAATTCAAAGTGTTAACGGCCTTACTGGTTAACAGCTCTAACAGATACGTTCACATTTTAATGTAGTTCATCCATTCTGTTTAATGGTAGCAAAGAGTTATCAACAAGTGAAGCAATTTTCTTGAAAAGTATTGAAAATAAGGTTGCCATTCCTCAAAAAAGTTCGTTATTTAAATTGTAATTTACTAATATCGCTAATTCTATAATAGTGAAAGTGTTGAAAATGTCCCTGTTAAAATATCAGTCGCAGAAGGAATGAATGACATACAAGTCCTCTAGAAACTACAGGTTCATGTGTGGAAACTGTGATTCATCGTCTGTGAATATGCTGGAATGGCGAAATCCCTTAATTGCAGCGGTGACTTCCCGAGGTAGCTTCCGCACGGGAAACTGTTTCGTAACGACTTTTTCATATGAACATGAACACTAACGCAAACAAGTGAGACCCCCCTCCAAACACACACACACACACACACACACACACACACACACACACACACACACACACACACACACACACACACAGGAAGGCGTGCACGCGCGCGCTCCTTTGTGTAAAAATTACAGTATCACAGGCGAAAAAATTCTAAACGTGCCAACATTTATATGTGCGACTGCTGGAAGTATACTGAATCTCGTCAGCAGTACAAGGAACGATCAAAAAGTTCCCGTTTGGGGGCGTTGTTGCATTGTATATGCAGCATAGCGCGTCTCCAATGCGGGTATGTAAGCACCGACGTGTAAGCGACGTATTAATATGACATTGTGCGTGCGGTAAATGCGGAAATCTGAGCTATGGCGATGTTATTACCAAATGTGTCCAAACAGGACCAACGTGATGTTATTCTTTTTTTGGTTGCCAAAGAAACGCCTGAACACACACACACACACACACACACACACACACACACACACACACACACACACGGGAGAGTGAAGAATGGTATAGGGCAGCATGTGTGTCTAAACCACCGTTGTGGAACGGTGCTCCAAGTTCTGTGTGGTCGCCATTCGACACAAGACACCGGTCGATCTGGGAGGCCAGCCTCATCCATTACAGATAACAAGTGAGCGACACTAAGACCCGCCGGTTTTGCTGATTTCTCCTCATGCGATTATCGCGGGTTCTGTTCCTCAAAGAAGGCCTTGAAGGGTCAACGTTTCCCGTCGGACTAAGGTATGCGGTAAGAGTTTCGGGCTGATGCACACATACGGGACACTGCGTTTTACCAAACGGAAATCTTCAACCTGGTGCGTCGGTGGGATGACTGCCTCAAAGCTCTCGGTGTTTTTGCCTGATTTGCATACCGATCCTGGACCGTACAGCCTCCGAATGGTAACTTTTTGATCGCCCCTTATATATCACGGGGTTCATATGCTACGCTGTCAACACCACCGTTTGTCACTCAGCGGCACGAAGAGATAAGCGACGCAGGGAAACTATTTCGCAGGAAGTTCAGAATTTTGCGTTTTACTTCCCTTTGCAATCTTATCGCAGCTGCCTAATGTGTCACTGTGTAATGTGTGATGAAAACTGGAAGAAACAGGCAGCTGCCTTCATATTCCCTTTGATAGCGAAGTTATTTATGTACACATCTATCTTAAATAGGAGTACCATGAAGTTTCATGCTTTCATTTGCTATTTAGTGAACACCAGACATTTACAGAAATGCGTAGATGTGTGTTTGTTTACAGATGACTGTGAAAAATTTAACACCGTTCCAGTTTGTGTGGCTTCCAAAAGACCACCTAACTACTTCCTGCCCCGACCGCGCCTAATGCACCAAATTCATTTCTTACCACTCGTTCAATTCGTCCTTGTCTTCACAGTAATAGTGGACAGATTACGGACAGAGGCGACAGCAAGATGCTTCTTAACAGGTATACTTTCAGAAAGACCAACAGACATATCAACATTGAGGCTCACAGAATGATCAAGGTAAAAAGGCACTGGAATAGATCGTAGAAGTGCCTGGATACCAGAAGGTTATTACCGGACCGGTAGACAAATCGCTGTCAATCAAGAAGCATCCACACATGTAAGTAATCGGAGGACACAAAATGAACTAAAAAAACGTAATGAGGGAGAACAAGAAACGTTTTAGCTAATGATTGCACATACCATGAGAACGTGATAGATTACCTTAGTGGCGGCATGGAGGCGTGAGTGGCCGGGATGCGATCGTAATTACGAGTTGCCATAACAATTCCGAATGATCAGACAGTCTCTAGTCGTGGCGTTTATGTCACTTCACTGCCCACGTTTATTACATTTTTGTTACTATGTTTTAATGCACAGTACAACAAGATTTTGTTACGGAAAGCTAGAGAGTAGGTTGGATCACAAGGCAGACTCGTCGAACAACGAGCCAGATGGCCACATAGTGCGACAACGACATGGCAAACATGTGTCGTATCGTAATGGAGCAGAGAGACAGTGGGGATTCACCTACAACGCTGGGCGCCAACGATATCAACATCTCAACTCCAACCGTGCTGATGACGTTACTTGCACTGAGAACTTGTTAATAAGGATTTCAACATCACTCAATTCATTAGAAAGTGCCAACTAAAAATTTTAGTTACCGTCATGCTTATTGATGGAAAGGATGAATGACAATTGAATCTCAATGTAGACAAGTGTAATGTGCTGCGAATACATAGAAAGAAAGATCCTTTATCATTTAGCTACAATATAGCAGGTCAGCAACTAGAAATAGTTAATTCCATAAATTATCTGGGAGTAGGAAGTAGGAGTGAATTGAAGTGGAATGACCACATAAAATTAATCGTCTGTAAATCAGATGCTAGACTGAGATTCATTGGAAGAATCCTAAGGAATTGCAGTCCGAAAACAAAGGAATAGGAAATAGGTTACAGTACACTTGTACGCCCACTTCTTGACTACTTCTCACCGGTGTGGGATCCATACCAGATAGGGTCGATAGAAGAGAGAGAGAAGATCCAACGGAGAGCAGCACGCTTCGTTACAGGATCATTTAGTAATCGCGAAAGCGTTACGGAGATGATAGATAAACTCCAGTGGAAGACTCTGGAAGAGAGACGCTCAGTAGCTCGGTACGGGTTTTTGTTGAAGTTTCGAGAACATACCTTCACCAAGGAGTCAAGTAGTATATTGCTCCCTCCTACGTATATCTCCCGAGGAGACCATGCGGATAAAATCAGAGATTAGAACCCACACAGAGGCATACCGACAATCTTTCTTTCCACGAACAACACGAGACTGGAATAGAAGGGAGAACCGACAGAGGTACTCAAAGTACCCTCCGCCACACACCGTCAGGTGGCTTGCGGAGTATGGATGTAGATGAACCCCAAGTGCTCCCTGAGAAGGCGGGGGTCAAACTGCTGAGATAGCTCAATACTAGTCTACGATCGGTTCCCGTGAAGTTAACGCATGAATCCGTGTATAAAATCTGATGTCATGTAAAGATGGAGCGGCTTGTTGAAAAACTGCCTCGTATGACGTACATGTGCAACGTCGTGTTAATCCAAGGCAGTCTACTATCGACTTTCGAGGTGGCAACATGTGAACTAGTATGTGAAGTGCAACTCCGCGAAAAGACGGAATTAACACTAAGATCTTGTGAAGCATTTTTATGACTTCCGCGGTGCTCGGGAATTAATGATTAATGACCAGTAATAACGATAGTCTGGCTCTAGAAATCGTTTTACTGATTTTGCCATTGGTGCAATAAAACAAAATTAGTTGGCATCCTATCATTTTACGATTATTATTATTATGCTTATCATTTAAACCTATCTAGCCTGCTTTGATCTTTGACGGCAGTACCACTCTGAAAAGTGAGGAAAAAAGTGCGGGAGGGCACTAAGGAGGAATGTATCTTTTTCATCACACGATGGACGGCAATGAGAACCTGGCAGAGAGGTAAGACTGGATGTCTGCCTCGGTTAGACCGTCGAGCAGCCTGGTGTAGATTACACCACGCGAAGAATTGAAAGTTCTATGGGCCTTGACACGAACAGGGTAGCCGTGGAGAAGCGAGGCAGCAAGCAGTCGCTGTGCTTGAAAATCAGAAGCAGTCTCCAAAAGCAAAGTGCCGTTCCGTAAACGACAGCAGGATTTGACAGTGCCAGTCATTGCATCAACACATTTCCGAATAATAAACGGATTTACCGTGGCGAAGGACTGACCGTCTTCAGTACTAGAGACCACGAGGAACCGTGGTGCACCGGGAAGTGTCTTCGAATCATTAGCCTCATTACGTCTACGTTTCGTAGACGTTGATTGGGAAGATGATTGACTCATTTCGAAGAAATCCCCCATGATTGCCAGCGCCTCCGAAGGGGCGCTCCTTCCAACTGGGGCTCCCTTCACAAGGGTGCGCATCCGGCTTAGGTGATTGTTCACACCTCAGGTCACATCTCCTGAACATCTGACAGAGGGACCAATCGGCAAATTGAGAAGATTGCAGCTAGGGCAATCACCCCTCCCTGGGCCTGGCCTGTACCAGGGGGTACGTGCGAACCTTACCTGTCGACCCGGGGCTGGCAATTACGCGTTATCCGGTCACCTGTTAAGCGTCGGACGCGTGGGCCGGCCTTCAGGAGCGCACAGGGAGGAAGAAGAAAAGGAGGAACCTCAAACGCCGAAGCGGAGGAACGAGAGGAGAAGGGAAACGAAGAAAGGGAAAGGGAGTGAAAAACAAAGGTGAGACTGTTCTTACGTCAGCGACAGACAATGCAGAACGTTACCAATAACATCCTAGATATGTTCTCCAAGGGAGGGGAAAACGAATAGCAAGAGGATAGACATGCAGCACGAAAAAGAAAAAACGCTGCAAAGGCTGGGACCCCGTGGTAGCTTGTAGTGAAAATTACCTGTAAATCTGTTGTTTCTTTACATTCTTTATCAGTCAGAGAAGGAATATTGGATGTTACAACTTGTTGGAAACTGTGGTTACTTTACAGTCTACGATGGAATCGTAGACGGGAGGTACGACTTCGCAATGAGCGAGGATGCGCTTTTTGAATGGAATCATATCGGCCCTCGCTCAAGTAATTTAGGAAAGCCATTGAAAATGTAAATCTGGAGACCTGACAAGGATCTGCACACCACTGATTGCGAACGAGACAGAAGAACGTTTAACTACTGCGACACTTCGCAATGTAATAGGAGTTGCCTGAAAACCTTATCACCTTATATAACTTTCGAGCTATTTCCGCTTATTCGGTCAGTAATATTACGCAACGAAGCCATGTTTACAATCTTGACGCGCAATCTCTTCTGGCATTTTTTTTTTTTTTTTTTTTTTTAGTCTTTAACAGTCTTGCTATCAGACAAGACTGATCCTAGGTCTGCCCACCAGCGCTGACGTCATTTCGTGCTGCAGACGACGGGTGGGGAATGAGAAGTGTGTGTCCAGCGCGACGCTTCCCTTCGCTGTCCCTAGGGCCTGGGGCCTTGCCGCGCTCCCTAGCAACCTGCTGTCAGCGGCTGAGTAATGTGTTATTACGGCGCGGACAGCTCAGGCGTGAGACCGCGCCGACGTCATAGCGGCGTGACGGTCGCCCCAGTCGCGCTGCCGGACTTCCTCAGGGGCGCCACGCTGCTGTTGCAACACGTGTGGCAGGAGGCGCCACACACGCTGCAAATCCTAGAGCTTCGTTATGTCCAACGACGCTGAATACGCATTCGGTAGACCCCAACACGAAATTCGATCAGACTACACATTTGACCAACTCGTATCAAAACCTGGACAGAAAAAAAGAAAGCTGCGTGTTCGAACGTAAGTCGCGCGAAACCTTATGCAGATTGCACTGGTGCATACATCCCCAGTGCTGCTGTGTAACTCCAGTATCAAGTCGACATGATATGTGCCGTGACATTTGACGGTAAACAGTAAATCGGCCAACGACACAGTAACAGATATTTCTTGTGTGTCCTGTTTAGTATGTGACAACGGCCCCGCCTAGCTGGCGGGATAAAATGAGTAGTACTCCAGAAGATATGTTTATGACTTTTTAATCGGTGTAAGGACGTAAATCGACTTAAAACTAAATTTCTACCGATATTATACGGAATCGTTGGCTACAAAATTTCCTCTCAGTGGCTCCACTTATTGTAAATGGCTCTCCTGCTGTCTTGATAGTATAGTTAACGTGTTCAAATGTATTTGCGTGCGTACATTTGCACGTTTTTAGTGACGGTCATTTTTCTAACGTGCGCCAGTGCCACACGGTATATACGGGACCCTCGTTATTGAAATCATCTCATACACTATTATCTGCACAAAAAGTGTAGTAGGGTTTTCAACAGAATTCTTGGGGAGCTATTTAGCATTGTGATCATAAATTTTTATCGCAAATTGCCAAATAAATTTTTTTACAAGATCAAAATTTCCCTGAGTATTTTTTTTTCGCCACATCCTTCAGAACTATTTAAATTTTGTAGAGATAACTCTAGAAGTGAAACAAATCTATCAAGATTTCTGAAAAAAATCTATACTTCTCTAAAGACGGGCTGCAGCTTCACCGCACTCTTCATTACTATGCAATAAGGTTCGATACCGACATCAGTTCACATACCAATTAAATCAATACCAATCACCGTTATTTAGGTTTTATTTTTAGGCTACCAGTTTTGACGATACACTATGTCATCTCCAGGCCTGCTTCAATCGAGTAATCTTCGTGTTATAGAATACAGGTTACCCGATTGAAACAAGCCTGAAGATGACCTAGTGTATCGTCGAAACTGGTAACCTAAAAATAAAGCGTAAATAGCGGCGATTGATATTATTTTATTGGATATTGACCAGCCATAGTCCCATACTCCATACAGAAGATGGAATTACATTCATTTCACATAGTTTTGATGCGTGGATATGCTATAATCTAAGCTGCTCTGTTCCCGATAGGTGGGCTATCTGAAAGTGCGCAGGAAGCTCGGAATAAGGATATCCGTTGTTACCAAGCAGATTTTACACGCAAATATTACCGTGAGAAAGCGGTGCAAGTCGTATTTGATCAGCTTCTAGCACTTTCGGATCCTTTCACCTGGAGAGTTCAGAAAATGACAATTGAAGATAAACAGATGCCACCTGAGGCAAAAGATTTTCGAACCATCTACCAGTGGACAACCTGACAGCAATACTTCTGAAAGCAGTAATGACAAGCTACGAATGTGACTGATTTCGACTGAAAACTGTAAAACGTGGTATAAAACATTTCAGTATGGCAATTTCGACTTCTAGCACGTTATCAGCGATCTCACAACATTTTATAGCCGAAGTTTAACTCGATTCACCTAAACTTATAATTTTTTAATCCTTCAAATTTGATCCGACATTTTGTAATTCTGACATCGATTCCTAACCAACGACCCGAAGAATGTGAAAAGAAGACAGTTTTATAGGATTTTAAGCCCATTTTTCTAATATGTCCAGGTTTTAAAGCCAATTGGCCAACTGTGTGACTGGGTGGTTTTCGTATTCGAATTCGTTATTCTCCAGATAAGCACAGCTGATTAAAAATCATGTACTGCAAGCGACAACACGCTTCTACCGTCTAACATCTACTCTGGCCTTTTAATAGCCGCTATTCTGCGAGGTTGAGAGACGTTTTGTTTCCCATTATATGATAAAAGTCAGTGCCTTGTTCACAAGCTACTTTATTAAAACTGACAACCGCTTTCGGCTTTGCAGCCATCATCAGATCTGGTAAAAATTACGCGCCAACACAGAGAAGCGTGTATTGACTGACACACCCAGGCGTGTAGTCAGTACACGCCCCAAAGTTTTCTTGCTGTAGTTTTTGGGTCTGATGATCAGTGCAAAGGCGAAACCGGTTACAGATTTTAGTAAAATATCATGAACCGAGGACTGACTTTTCTAATTTAATCCCACGCAAAGGTCACCAGTCCCCCCCGCAGGGCCCTAATGGCCTCATTTCGCGACTAGTTTCCTAACGTCGGAGTCGGCAGAAGCTACTCTTGAGTTACCTAATACCTTAGAGCTACCAGACTGCTGGGGCGTTGACTGATAAGTTACAGCCATCGTTCCAAACAGTCGCAGACGTTATCTATGCGGTTAAATTTGAGCGATTTAACAGAACAGTCGAGGTACTGTATAGGATATCTGAGTGCTCGTCAAACCAGAAACGTATGCTTTCAGTCCTGTGAACACGGCCGTTATCGTCTTGGAACAAGGAGTGTCCACAGTATACTCACCACGAGGATGTAGAGGAACAGGTTGCATTTGGTCACTGAGAATGTTGAAGTAAACACCCTGGTTCATGTTCACGATAACCTCAATCAGTGGGCCGAAGTTATGGTACGAAATATGTACTTAAAACATCACACCCCTCAGACATTGAGGACTGAACTACTCATTAAGTAGTCGGTAACTGTTCAGTTTCTACGATACGGTACATATTGCAGTGCGTGTGCTATGCCGAACTGCGATGCAGTATCATATTTATCCACCGACACCGGAAAAGCGACTTTCAATTAAATGTCTCCTCTGTACGGGATTATACTTAATGAACATAAGAGTATATGTTGTAGGCACGTGACTGACGATATATGCATGTTTGGGTCTGGCCTTGAGTCGTCCTTGAATAGCCAAATGGTAAGGCGATCGCTCCCAATAAGCTGGAAATCCATGTTCGAGTCAGAGTCCGCCACCAATTTTCAATGTCGTCATTCCATTCTACAGCTGATGATTGTCCATATTCGCAACTGCGAATACATTTATTGTAGTTCAGTTTCTACGTTGTTTGGCACATTGGAGACGTGCTGTCTTATGTACCCCTGTACGCAGCGCCCTTTTCGGAAGTACCAGACTCCAAACGGCTACTTCATGTTGATCCCTTCCCAATTTTCCCTCAATAAGTGGTAGAGATCGATCTGTATCCTCTGACAGCAGCGCTTCCTGTTGAGTTTGAAACCGATCGTCGTTGTCAAGGAGTGACATTCGCGCTTGGTCCGTGTCGATTAGAATTTTCTGACTGCCACTGTTCTTACGCCGTGTTCGCCTCCGTAGCATGGTAGTCAACGTGGATGGCTGTCATGCTGAGAACCTTGGTTCGATTCCCGGTACTGCCAAGGATTTTCCTAGGTGTGAGGAAACTGTCACTGTGTTCTTTTTTAATACGGAGACTAATACTGTGTCCGGTGAACTTGTATTTCGTCATTCCCATGAATTAGTCGTCTCCGAAAACTGTTAGTGTTTTATTATGGTACAGTATTTTTTTAAGGCAAAATATTGCTCAAGGCTTTTAGTCGATTTTCTATTTGGACCGTAAGTAGCAACGCTGTTGATGTACTTTATTTAACGAGAGGTCTTAATTAGCCTCTATTTTCATCAAAAGACGATGCGTCAATTATCTTAATATTTCGCTACACGAATGTTTGGCGGTGGCAGCAGTAGGAGTTAGCTACCTGAACCTTGTGCGTAGAGCGGCGGGTATGATCTGTAAGTGTTGCAGGGCTCGATATGGGTCACCGAAATTACAGTTTAACGTAAGATTACTATTTGGTGCGGCATTAGGATTACTGATGAGAAGGAAATCGGTACTCGCTCTTTAAAAAGTCGAGCTGGTGTGTCTCCCGGTGTTAACAAGGTTTGGGAAACTTGAAGTACCTGCAGACCGTCTTCCTCTCGACACTGGTCGCATAATATGTAGTCAACACACGCCCGGCGCCCACTGCTCATTCGCAACAACATGACACGCGTTGTACATAACGACAGTAATTAATTGGAGTAATGGGTAAAAAGTACTTCGTTGCGAGTGCTACATTAACGGTTTCAAAAAAGGAATATTTTTATAGGAGATAGCACTGGTCAAAAACAGAAAAAGGTCCCGTAAATTCGTGTTCGATAACAAATATTTGTCGATATATGGTCCGTTTTACCTTTGCCGAGAACGGTCAGTACTCAGAGCTGCAGGCTGCCTTCCTGCTGACGTTCACTGCTCACATTCTTATTGTTTGTGTTTGTCTCTGTGTTTAGTCCTCTGACGTGATGCTGTTGTCAGGGGTAGCACTTACATCTTTCCCCTGCATCAGACATACCGCGCGTGTCGTTTGGGGTTGTATTGGCATTCCGCGGAGCGTCAACAGCGTGAACAATGAGATGGAGTCCTGTTATTCCACACGGGAATTGACAGATATGGTATTCCGCTATGGTTCAGACAAAGGCGTTAACAGAGAGGCACGTGTCACGAACGTCAAACATCTTCAACCCCGTGTTCCAACTCGACAAAAAGGTGCCAACGACTAGCAGGCTCGTGATCACTCACGACGAGGTATCGCCGTAGCCGTCGCACAGTTCGCACGCCTCCCCGCTCTCTTCATCTTAATACCTTACAATTGTGGCAGTGGGGGTATTTAAAAGCATCCGCGTGTTCCACATGCGTCGACAACGTACACACGCCACAGCAGAGAGTGTAACAAGCATGTCACCAGCTCCAAAAGCACCCAGATGTGTTCACACCAGTTCGAAATTGTTTGAGGAGGGGGGTGGCTGAAGGATGTGCAAGAATGAGTGGTGCTAATAAGAAGCACCTCCTGTAATGTTAAGAAACAGACGATAATAACGGAAGAGTATTTTTTCCAGACATACGATTACTGATTTTTGTTCAAGTTTACACCAATTAATCCCGTATAACAATATGCGGCACTCTTTTTTAACATCCTGTATGTGGTTCAAAATGTTGTTGTTACTTTTACAAGCCAACAGTAGGTTCCTTAATTTATATCTTAAGTTTTAACGCAAGCGTGTTTTCCGCAATTTCTTCTACACAAAGTTCTAGATGAAGTACATTGTCTGATTTTTTATATAGTTTAGACACAATTTAATAAATAATTCAGAATACTATCCAGTACTACAATTACAGTCATTAGCGATACATAAACTTTTACGCAGCCAGACCAGAAGACAAGAGTATGTCAAAGTAACTTAGTGATACTCAGTACCTGTACATTTTTGTACATTTCATGTAATAGTAGTTGGATAATTAATTCCGCCTTGTAAAGCAAATCTGTACTCAACCCGAAGGCTGGTTCAAACATTGACTGACAGGCCAGTTAGGGGGAGGGACTCCGATCCACGGTGCAACTTTGCATTTGTATATTAACAAGTCATTGTCACAGGTGAAAAACGCAGAGATACAAAAAAAAATTATGCGAAATGGAGAACAGAAGCCTGAACTTCCGGGTACGTAGTCTGCTCCTCGTCCACTGAACCACCGAGCAACACGGTCACATCAGAATAAATTATTGCTTGCGTTCTCTCTGACGTGTTTAGTCGCTGCTGTGATTTCCATCTGCAAATGTGTTCTTTTATTTCGTTCCATGTGGTGCTATTTTCCAAGATTTGTAATTTCGACAAATTTACTCCCAACGAAACACCTAGCCCACTTTATACTTCGTACTTGGCAAAAGCAGTCCGGAACAGACTGTGTATACATCAAAATAGACTTGCATACGGAATTTAACGGCAGAATTCGTAGTATGCTACGGGTAAAAGTGCCAAATATTTTGGTGAATATAAAGACTACTGTGCTTGGTAGAAGGTAGACCCAACACCCACAGTATTACAACAACTGTCACGAAACACATTATATTTAACTTACAAATATTATATTAGAAACCCTGACAGTCATTAATTAAATATTTGCGGAACTATTCTGCTCGTTTGTTATCTTCCGGAGAAAAAAATGCAAGAAAATCTTCTCCTGATCAAGGTTATTTAATATCATTTGTAAACATTAAAGATGTATGCAGTAAAAGCCGTTGTCGGGCGAAACAAGCTGCTGTCCAACGACAGACATAGTAACAAGCAGTGATGAAATAGTGTAACACGGAAATACGAATTCAGCACTTCTAAATAAATAAAAAGATTTATTCTCGTCGAATTCGTAGCAAAAAAAAACTCTTTAACGCTACATAGACCCATAAAAGTGACAATTTTTTTCATCAAATTTCATTTCTCGGTTTTCTTAAGTCGGGAATGTGCGATCTTTTTTTCATATTAGCCATGACATGAACTGACAGGACAGGACATTCCAAGGCATTGCCAGAGCAATGGAGCGTACGCATTTCATGCGGACACCTGTCTTAAGAACTCTAGGCCGAACAGGCGCCGGCAACACAAGTTTTCAACTTGTTGGGAAACTCTAGGCAGCGAACCCTGCGAGAAGCTTTCGGACTGGTTTCTGACACTTGATGTCGCTTCACGCCAGATGATCATCGTTCACCAACGCAACAAGAGGTTTTTTTTGCATCTGAAGAACAAGGGCGCTTTAGTGTTTAGTCTTTTGAAAGATATGTGGAGAGGAAAAAAAAAAATCAGCGTCTAAGAAATCAGTTCGCTTGTGCGTTGTAAAACCACTACATAATTCATGCATTTTGCATCACAAAACAACGAGCGCTGGAAGCTGTGGCGACGTGTGCGCGTAGACGATTCGTGGTAGGTACGAGCTAATGACCGCCTTCTGTGCACAGATTAATACCGAACACGGCAGCCGCTGTTAGAAGCTGCGCGGCGACTAGGGGAGTGCCTGGAGACGTGACGAGACGTACCTTGACATACCACTGTGTCTTGGGGCGGTGCTTGCGCGCCGGAGGGCCCGCGCACGCGCAGTGCAGCAGCATGCGGCGGCACGGCGGCCGGCGTCGGCATGCACACTCGCGGGCGGCCGTCTACCGACTGAGCCGGCGCCGGCGGCTGGCGCGCCGCGGTCGCCGCCGCTCTTATCGGCAGATGCGCTCGATATATCGAGCCGCGGCGCGCAGCGTCCCTCTGACGTCACTCACGGGAGCGCTCCTTGGGGTAGGCAACCGGCGAAGCGGCGCGCTGTGACGTGAGTGCTTTCCGTAGTAAGGGGGCGGGGCCGGCCGCGCTGAGCGCAGCCACTCGCAGCCGGCTGCGGACGCGGCCAGCGAGCGCGACCAAAACCCGGCGACCGCCACTCCTGCACTCTGCCCTCCGGTCGTTATAAATTACTGTTGTGAATGCCGAAAATGAATGCTACTATTACTCCAACCAGAAACATCCACGGTAACAGAACACTTGTTTTCCCGCTATGCTTACTTAATGGTGGACCCTAGACGACTGAAAAACCGTGGCCTGGTCAGATGAGTCCCGATTTCAATTGGTAAGCGCTGATGGTAGGGGTCGAGTGTGCGCAGGCCCCACGAAAGCATGGACTGAAGCTGTATAAGAGGGGCTGTGCAAGCTGGTGGTGGCTCCATAACGGTGTGGGCTGTATTGACGTGGAGTGGACTGGGTCCTTTGGTCCAATTCAACCGATATTGACTGGAAAAGGACAGGACAGGTAGTTGGAATTGTGGAAAGGGGCCAAAATGAGCGGCTGTCAGTTACACTCGAAAACATGTAACTTTATTTATTTGACCAAACATTACAGTACACATTCTTGAACTTAGTTATCGGCTGAATACGCCACACTATCTTATGCCTTAAGGACACAACCACTTTAATTTTTTAAAAAAATGGCTATAAGCCATTAACTCAAAATTCTGACACCAAAGATAATATTTAGAGGGCAGAAGGCTTCACGTTAAGTAAGTTCTACAATTTGGCTGAAGGCCCAAAATCTAACACTTGAAAAGCAACCACCTTAATTTAAAGACGGCTGGAGGCCCATGATTTATGACTCAAGGTAAAATAAAAAACAAGGCAGAAGGCCCCAAACAGTCTGATGCTCGAAAGACAAAGATCCATAATTTAAACACGGCTGAAGGCCCTACGACTTAAAACTCAAGGTAAAATAAAATTAAACAACAAAGCCTTATCTTAAATTAGGCTGAAGGTCCCAAACAATCTAATTCCTGACAAGCAAGGAACTTTAATTTTAAAATGGCTGAAGGCTCCTGACATAAAACACAACTAAAATAATTTTTAGTAGGCAGAAGGCCCAAGGCTTTATCTTCAACCAATATATTAACCAGGCTGAATGCCCTAATAATCTAACACTTGACAAGCAGGGAATTTTAAAGCGGCTGAAGGCCCATGACTTAAAACACCACTGAAACAATTCAACTTTAATTCAAACCCATCGGCTATGAGCCATACAAATACACACAACAGAAAATAAGAAAAGGCAGTGCAGCGAACAGCACTCAGAAGTTTCGGGGATCGGCCAGCACTTTAAATACTAACAATCACTTAGGTGACACAGGCAGTCGCCCCAACAATTCTCGATCCGCGACAACCCAACCGACAGCCAGTCAACGGACCCACCGGCAAGGTAACTTGCGCTCCACTCGAACAGCACACAACCAGGAGTTCAATGCAAAACGTAAAATGCATGGACGCCCACAACCAAACATGCATTAAGCTGTCAAACTACACACCATGCTGGACAGCGACACAAAGAACACTGCCTGAGCTTATGTCAATGGCCAGGGCAGGTAACCGGAACGTTAACGACCACAAGGCAGAAAATTCTGCTGGTGCACTTCAATTGCAAATAACCAAATACAGTTAGACTCCACCGGACGGTGGCTAAACCTTCGCCAACTCGAACACACACGTTGTTGCTCGCAGAAATGTCCCAACAGCCAACAACGAGAACCAAATGGCACAATGTGAACAGTCTTGACTCACTGGTAAATTAAATCCAAACTCAACTTTGGTGTCCAGGGTCGGTGAGCCACGGACCTCGTAGCAATGGGAACAGCCCCACACACTCCGACACTGCATAGAGACCACCAGTGGGCCCGGCCAAACTACGCCCCGCGAAGCTTTCCTCGCTGCTCCACGCCAACTGACCGACTCCTCGCACACAGCACAGCCGGAAACTATAAGCACGAGACCAAAGATAGTAAAAGGTGCGAATATCGATACACGCCGCTGCTGCCTCTCAAAGAGAGAGCGAACAACAGCATAATTGCAATAACCGCGGAAACCAAACACAAAATAGGAACCAAGGTTTAAACCAACGCATAACATGAGCCCAACACGAGTCAGTTATGTTCGGCTACTTGGAGGCTATCTGCAGCTATTCATGGACTTCATGTTCCCAAACAACGGCCGGCCGGAGTGGCCGAGCGGTTCTAGGCGCCACAGTCTGGAACCGCTCGACCGCTACGGTCGCAGGTTCGAATCCTGCCTCGGGCATGGATGTGTGTGATGTCCTTAGGTTAGTTAGGTTTAAGTAGTTCTAAGTTCTACGGGACTGATGACCTCAGATGTTAAGTCCCATAGTGCTCAGAGCCCAGAGCCCAAACAACGACGGAATTTTTATGAATGAGAATGCGCCAATGTCACTGGTCACATTTGTTAGCGATTAGTTTGAAGAACATTCCAGACAGTTCGAGAGAACGATTTCGCCACCCAGATGCCACTGAACATAATCGAGAGGTCAGTTGGTACACAACATCCTATACTGGCCACACTTTCGGAATTATGGACGGCTACAGAAGCGGCATGGTTCAATATTTCTACAGAGGAAAAAAAATAGCTCTGAGCACTATGGGACTTAACTGCTGAGGTCACCAGTCCCCTAGAACTTAGAACTACTTAAACCTAACTAACCTAAGGACATCACATACATTCATGCCCCAGGCAGGATTCGAACCTGCGACCGTAGCGGTCGCGCGGTTCCAGACTGTAACACCTAGAACCTCTCGGCCATTCCGGCCGGCTTTCTGCAGAGGACTTTCAAGGACTTGTTGAGTCCATGCCATGTGGCCCTCCTGCACTACGCCCAGCAAAAGGAGGTCCAACACGACATTAGAAGGTAGGCCTAGCCCACGAATTTTGTCACCTCAGTGTATATACATTTTAAGTATCGCTCATTGTAATATTTGGAGACACTCTGTTAATGGTTTAAGTTCTCTGTAAACAGCGACTGCCATTTCGGAAGAAAGGCTTCAGAGTACTGTTCTGAGCTGAGTGCAAGCACTAAAGTAAAGTGCAATTGTTCGTTTGTAACT
Organism: Schistocerca serialis cubense; assembly: GCF_023864345.2. Classification (NCBI taxonomy): domain Eukaryota; kingdom Metazoa; phylum Arthropoda; class Insecta; order Orthoptera; family Acrididae; genus Schistocerca; species Schistocerca serialis. Next base: position 411,304,598 of record NC_064643.1, read on the forward strand.
GAGTGCCATGCGTCGTGTTTTGGTGACTGTTGGTAGAATCGAAGCAGTCTGCAGTCGCCATCACTACCTATTCGCTGTCCACACTATCAGCGGACTTACACGACGGGCTGGAGGAAGGGCGCGGAAGCAGGAAGAGATCCATGTTTGTTAGTGCTAGCTGGAGGCTGCTACACACAGCTGAGAGACACGAAGTGAGTGGCCGAACCTCTCATAGTACTTCTTGTGTGCTTCTTGTTTGGTACAGAACAATTTGTATGAAAAAATTTCTGCCCTAGGGACCACCGTGGTGTGCTGTTGTGAAAGCACTGACCATTGTAGTGCTGTTACTGTCTACAATTGTTTTTTGTATTCCTGTATGATACTGTAGGAGTGACTGCTGATAATTTAGATGATCTTCAACAACTCCTCAAAGTGGCAGAAATTACAGCAGTAATTTAGATCTGAATATCAGCACAAAAAAACCAATTTTATGATTTTCATATGGCAGCCAGACTTATTTGAAAATGGAAATCTACGATTCAGTGCCTCCTTAATACAAAGAGTAGACAAATTTAAGTTCCTTCGAACCTGGGTACGTTAAGACGGAACATCAGACATGGAGATAAAATGTATCTTGTAAAACTGAAGAGAAGTCTCACGAGCATAAATCTAAACCTAAACTTAAGAGTTCTGTTTGGAAGAAGTTATATCTGGTCTCAAGGATGGATACTAAATACGCTAACAGTAAAGATCGTTGCCTTTGAAATATGGATTCAGCATAGAATGCTTAAATATCGAGGACTGCGAAAACAACCGACATCGAAGTATTTCGATGAATACGCAGCCAATGGGGAAAGTTAACAGCGTTTAACAAAAGAAAACCTGCATTCATAGTTCATGTCTTACGGAACAGCAAACATATACTTCTACTGCTTATATTAGAAGGAAAGAGTGAAGGTAAAAGAAGGAAAGGCCGAAGAATACCACCTTGGTCAGTTAACAAAGAAAGGGTAAAATTAGCAAGTGCAGAGCACCTACTAAAGACAGAAGTTTGTACAATGAAGATGCACCATGTAGTCTCCAACATCCATCAATGGATAGGAAGAAGAATGAAACTCTGACAACTTCTCATATCCCTGAGAACTGTTGTTTCGCTGTTGAGTTAGAAGGTCTTTCAACCACACCAGCCACAGCGGTAGGAAGGGAAGATGTGCTGTCAGCGAAACCAACTCCCCTCCTCAAGCCATTACGGCGTGACGAGCTTACTTACATACCTCACTCTTCACGTGCACACCTACAAAGCACTGGACGCTAAAGTTGAGAAAGGGCTTGTCAAGTGCCACAGAAAATCTTCGCTATTGTAAGACGATTGTAGAAAACTTTGCGTCACCCGTTGGTAACCTTTTTACCGATTAGCTTACTGGACAAAAAATAAGCTATCCCCGAAAAACTCCACACTAGTACCAAGATGATGATGATTAGTGTTTTAGGGCGCACAACAGCGAGGTTATCAGCGCCCGTAGTACCAAGAATTGCAATTTCTATCTTTAATATGTGAGCTCAGTTCCGCGGGGAAAAGAGTCCTTAAGTTTCTTCATGTGTGCTGCAAACAACTGTAGCCACCACTCATCAATGATTAGAGTTACGAATTTGTGGGGGTCTTGCTTGATCAGTTTGACCTGATTATCTGAACAGTCCCAACCATTTTCAATGGGATTACGATTTAGCGAGTGAACATGTCATTCAAGGTGCGCTAGCATACCCGATTTCTGTCAAACTGGTAACGTATGCTAGCAGACCTGCCGACACCTCCAGAATATCACCAAACCGTATATGACTCGTTCTACAATACTCACACTCTCCGGGGATGGAGGCTTCATTGTGGGCAACGGTGCAAGCGATGGCTTGCATCGTTTGGAGAGAGAGAGAGGTGCGAGTCTTTGGACAAGAGCACACACCTGCCGCCAGCTTCTGTCCAGTTTCTCTGCTGTCTTGACCACTGAAGACGTGCAGCCTGAGATGTGACACAGCACTGCGCACTCTCGAAATCTCGTTTAAAGAAGTATAAGATTTTAGGTATCGAATCACGAGAGATAGCTAGTTAAAAATCCATGTCATTAAAGTAGTAAATTATGTGAAGTCGAACGATGAAAACAGCTTTTACATCGAGCTACGGATATAAGAGAAATTCTCAGTTTAATTCTGTGGGAGTATCAGAATTAGGGCGACCATATCAGGTGCGATTGGTGGTCGGTGGCGTACCGCCGCCCCAGAACGGGGCGCAGCTCCCAGTGCTGAATGTCAGCGTGGCGGCCGGCGGTCGCAGGGCTCGTAGCTGCCTCACAGACGCCCAGGAATACCGAAGGAGACCTAAAGCAATAAGTTACGACGCAGTTTTAGAGGGAGGGTACCCCTCCCCTCCACTTCGCTTCGCTTCGGACGGACGAGTCCATGAGGTAAAAGGTCTGTTGTGGCGGATGGTGGGAGACTGGCCACCTTTATTACAATTTAGTTTCATGTTCTCCTGTAGTATGAAATCGCGAAGCAGTTTCTGTATCGCATCGTCAGTGTAAGTGTGCGGGGACTACAGTAAAGTGGTAGCGGTTCATCAGTTACAAGCTCTATATACCTTCCCTAACGAGAAAGTCGGAGTTGCAAGGTTATTTAATATACAGTAAGTGACGGTGGCTGACGACATTCTCAACGCCCAGAGGTAAGCTGAGTGACGCGTGGCCACTGTTACGGGACTCGTGGTGGATCGTTCAACTCGGACAGACGCGTGAAAGTGGCTCTCAGCCAAAATGACCGAATTAGCTTTCTTAATGTTCATCCCCAGTGAGTAATGTTGTTTGATTCACATTAGCATAGGAAGTAACTTTGAACATGTGCATTAAGTGTATTTTTTTGAGAACAGACTGAAGAGGTTAGACGCAAACAGTCAAAAATCCAACCGACACTTTGTTACGTCGTACCAAGTCTGAAGATGCAAGATAGGTGGTTTTCGGCGTGCTTGGAGGCTGTGCGTTACTCAAGTGGAGAACGTCGCTGGGAAGTGTATGGTCGCGACTCGTCGTTTACCGTAGTGGCTTCCGTTTCGGGAATAACTAGCTGTTGCTTTCGGCCACCCCAAAATATACCGGCCAGATTTTAGAAGTCCCGTGTGGTAATGCAGGGCAAGTCAAGACAGGACAAGACAAGACACAGAGTATTGAAGAACTTTCCCAACATTACCGGTGTTGTGGCGTTTAATCTCTTAGGGGAGTTAAGAGTCGTGCAAGGCACTGTTCTGTTGATAGCGTCCCAGTCTCGGCAGAATCTGCGCCTTGAATTCTGATGTGCACCACCTTGAAGGGTGTGTGTTGTAAGGAATACTGTACAATCACTGATTTCAAAGACATTGGGCCTCCATAACGTAGCTCCCTTCTACCAGAATTGGGCCTTTTTATTTACTAGTTTAGGAATCGTGACTGTGCGCAGTAATTATCTGTGTTTTTCATAAACTAGTCACATTTATTTATTTATTTATTTTATGTTTAACTGAACACACTGGAATGCGTTACAAGCATGTTTTTGTCGTTATCAGGCGTTTTTTCACACAGCTAACTTGGGAGGGGGAGGGGTGGTAAGTATAGGAACCATTACTATGAAATAGTTACACCCCAATAGCCACTTCAGCAGCAGAACAGTAATATTTACCTTCATGAATAAAGATCTGTCGATGAGCCAAACCTTCCTTGAAAAGTGTTGCAATGTGTTTGCTTAAACAGATGAGGAACCTTCAACAAGTCATAAAATACATTTTTTCTCGGTCAGTTGCGGTTTAAAACATGCAGAAATTGTTGTGAGAGATGGTGAAATATTCTCGCTTCAACCCCTATAGTTTCTTGGTACCGATGAGTAGCAGCAGCACTATACTTAGCCTTCAAAATGTTGTCTGTAATGGAGGTGCATTCCAAGCAGAGAGATGTCATCGAGTTCCTTTTGGCAGAAAATAAGAGCATTGTAGGTATTCATAGGCGCTTGCCGAATGTGTAGAAGACCTTATTGTGAACAAAAGCATGATGAATCGTTGGGTGAGGCGTCTGTCATCATCCCAACAAGTTTGTGCAGACCTGTCTGGTCCTCCATGTGTTAGCCGACCACACACTGATGTGACTCCTGCAATGTTGAACCATGCGAACACACTGATACGAGGTGATCGACAGATCTCAATGAAACACCTCACTGCAAAACTGTGTCTCTGTTGAGATTGCTGACACCGAGAGGATCTCGCGTAAAATTCATTCGACTGTTCTTCCTCATCCACCCTAGAACCCGGATCTCGCACCTTACAACTTTAATCTGTTTGTCTCAATAAAGGATGCATTCCGTGGGAAGCAGTACGAGCACGATGGGGAGATTAGTGATGCAGTAAGAAGTTGGCTCTGACGTCGACCAGTGGAGTGGTACCACGCGGGCGTAGAGGCCCTTCCAGTGAGGTAGCGTAAGGCCGTCGCATTCAGTGGAGATTATGTTGCAAAGTAGAGTTTTGTAGCCAAAGATTGAGTATTAATACGGTGCATTGGAATCCTGGGTAGAAGCAACCAGCTTTCAGAAAGAAAGTGCGTTGCATTGCTTACTGAACACCCCTCATGAAACAACTTAGCGTGAAGGGTAACAGAAAAAAATAAGTAATTCCAGCATAGTTTGAAACCATCGTCACAGACTAAGTGTGACATTTGTCCTTGGTACCTGTCGGTTAACATTTTCTTACGACCGATTTTTACGCCATGTTCACGGTGGAGAGTGGTACATCAATGCTTGTTGACACGTTACACAGCGGACGCTGATATGGCAACAAATTCGACAAATTCGTTTTCGGTATGGTCATAGGCACTTCCAAACACATTAGCTACTTTCTGGCGTTTGTCTTGCCTCCACTGCACTTACTCCATACATTTGACTGCCTCTTCACTGCCGAGACTACGTCAGCGGTGGAGTGTTACATGACTGCCTGGTACCAATTTCACGCCGGCTACAGAGCCATAAAGCTGTATATGTCCTCTTTCAAGGAAGAGACTAATATTGTATGCGGTAACTTTGCTTATCACTGGTATATGTACAGTACCTTGTTTTAGACACACCAGAAAATCGGGCAACTATGGTATGTACGATTGAAGCCGAAGTCTTGCTACATCAGTAGCCTCTCCATCATCCATGTACTGCTTCCGCAGAGTGCTTTCTTCATTGGGCCAAACGGACGGTAGTCGGAAGGTGAGAGATCCAGGTTATAGGGTGGATGAGGAAGAACAGTCCAATGAAGTTTTGCGAACTCCTCTTGATGGTAGTGTGTGTCAGCGCTACCAACAGAGACGTCAAGTTGAACAGTGAGATGTTTGTTTGTGATCCATCGATCACCTCGAAAGAGAATGCCCGCACGTTCCAACATTGCAGCAGTCGCAGTTGTATGCGGTCAGCTGGCGTGCGGGATATCTAGCAGGTTTGCACGACCTTGTTGCGTCGATGACAGACGCCTCGCCCAACGACTCAACGTGGTTTTTTTTCACTGCCGGGGCCCCGTAGACATTCTGCAAGTGCCTATAAATATTTGCAGTGCTATGGTTTTCCGCTAAAAGACACTCAATGACAGCCCTCTGCCTTGAACGCACCTCTGTTGCAGACGTCTTTTTGAAGGTTACGTATAACGCCGCCATATATCGGGTCTTCGTGAAACGACGGAGGGTGAAAAGAGAATATTCCACGATGTCTCACAACAAATTGCGCGTTCTTTTCCAACCAAATTGACCGAGAAAAATTTTTTATTGATTTACTTAATGAAAGACCTTCTTAATATCGTCCAGTCAAGCATGGGCGTCTTGAGGATGAGTGACGTCCTTGTGACCATGCTGCTGCTTTTTGCCATACGCGAGCGCACGCACAAACACGCACACACACAAGAGGAGACGGGCGGGCGGGCGCGCGTTTATGGCAGCAATTAACTCCTACGGTCTAAGCTGGCTACAGCAGAAGAACTAATTGATCGTGTGTCGTTTGGTTATTCGCACAGGGCTTACTCACTTTGGGAACTACTTCAAAATTGTAAATCGGCATGTTCAGACGATTTAGCTCTCGTATGTCTAGTGACTGAGCGTGGTCATACAATGAAAGAACGTGCTCCCCATTTAACAGCAGTTTATGATTAGTCAGTGAAGAAACACAGTGCTGCAAGAGAATTTTTACAGTTATAAATTATTTCTGTTTTCAGGAAACGTCGTTGAAAAGACGTACGATACTGTACGCCTATATCGCTGGCGTTATCCTGTTGCAGAATTACGGAACAAGTTTTACACTCTAATCTGATAACCGACTGGACCTCTCTTCCGTTGGGGAAAGCGGACTCAGAGAGCAACGTGAATTTCGTCTCGTTCTGTCCGTCCATGATTTCACAATGCAGCGGATAATGTCGCTTGAGTTTTTTCGATAACTCTCATACGGCATTCGGTAAGATACCGCTAATTCACGTTGCGATCAATATACGATCTTAAGTAATGTCACATAAGGTTACAGACTGGATTGAAACTTCCTAGAAAATAGCATTCGCCACATAGTCAACACGAAGGAATTATCACGTGTGAATGTAGCTTCGGGTTTCCCAAAGGATGAGTTATAGAGACGGTAAAGTACACGATTTACTATAGAAATGGTTGGTGGAGAACGTCGGGAGCCCTCCATGATATTTGCAGGCGATGCTCTTGTATAGAAAATGTATCTCAATTAACAGCCAAATATGGCACGGGTGAAAATCTACAAAAATAGAAACAAAAACTTGTTTCAGTACACAATCCGCTTGTAAGATAGCTGCCACTGCGTTGTTACGAGCAGCCACGGACTGCAGTATGAAATATTGTCCTAGATAATACAAATATTTTTTTTAAAATGTAAACCTTTCAATTACGTCGCCATCTAATTGGATTCAAATTTCACGCAGGTCCCATGAGTGGGGAATGTGGATCATGTATGACACTTCACAAGCACAGTTTGCTACTGATGTAAGGTGACATACGGTAGACGATGGACTGCACTTTGACATTAGATATTACCAGACCTAAATACTTTTTTTGTGTCTTGCATAATCTCATATGTGCACTGCCGTCGATACGGTTGAAGAACTGGAGCACCGAACTTTATAGTCTTGCCGAGGTTTGCGAGATGGTCCGTGGGTGTCTGAAAGAACTCATAATTCACTGGAGAGACTAGTGCAGTATTGCATCCAAATGCGAGGACGACATGTGTTACGCCACCATTAACAGGTCCAAGTGTACACTAAAAAATGTAACATGTAACATGCTGAAGCACTGGGCTATTTTTCGTTATCAAATGAGACTATATGGTTCCAGAGACCTTTTCACGTCACACATATATAACGTATGTATTTAGACTGAAGTGACGGATGAAAACCTGTTCGAAGGCCGGAATTCGAACCCAGGTCTCCTGCTCACTAGACAGGTGCGCTACCCATTACACCACCCTGGCACATTGGCATTGCGCAACGCGATTAACTACCCTAGCTTTCCTCCCTCCTCGATCCAACTTCCCATTCGGGCTCAGTCCACTTGGGGATGTGTGATGCTTGGAATAGTCTCTGCAACCATATAGTTTCCCTTGATTAAAGTACCTACGCCTACATTTCAGGAAGGATATCCCGTATCGTTAGATGCTGAGGTACTGTTTCAATACAGCTGAAGAGTCTCTGCAGTGCTGTTCGAGTTTAGGGGGAGTACCAAGTGGGCAGAGGCGTGAATGGGAATTTCGACTGAGGAACGAGGAGTGACAGGGAAGTCCGTGCAGCTGTGCAAATGTACCAGGGTGGTTATTGCATCTGCCTAGTGAGCAAGAGACCCCAAATCCCGGCCTCGATACAAATTTTCATTCTTCACTTCAGTCTGCATATGTACGTTTCTTATTAAGGTAGCCATTAGCGAAAATTGAGTCCATTTAGATGAATACTTGTTCGTGGTGCAAGAGACGACTGCCAGAAACATGTGGCTAGCAAAATTCATTCAGCTGCAGTGAAGCTGAGGGAGGGACACGAACACAATTCAAGAATTTTTACTACATCCTCAGAAGATAAAAGTTTGGTAACAAACGCAGAATTGGTGTTTACGACATTCTTTGCTGAGCTGGTAGCTGCTAAGGGGGCAACTAGAGTATTCCATATGATTTTCAGGTCTACTCAAACGTGCTGTTAATTTCTTCCATTTATTGTGGAAGTGACCAGCGAAATAAATTGAGGTTCAGAGATGTTGCTTTAACCCTCATTCCTGTGTATTCCCAGTTTACAGCTATGAAAAGCCAGTCTAAGACGGTTAACAACAGTTTTGGTGACAAATCTCTTTGCATACCTCATATATACACTAAGTGATCAAAAGTATCCGGACATCCCCCAAAACATATGTTTTTCATATTAGGTGCATTTTGCTGCCACCTATTGCCAGGTACTCCATATCAGCGACCTCAGTAGTCATTAGACATCGTGAAAGAGCAGAATGGGGCGCTCCATGGAAATCCATGGAACTCACGCGGTCAGGTAATTGGGTGTCATTTGTGTCGTCCATCTGTACGCGAGATTTTCACACTCCCAAACATCCATAGGTCCACTGTTTCTGATGAGACAGTGAAGTGGAAACGTGAAGTGACACACACAGCACAAAAGCGTACAGGCTGGCCGTGTCTGTTGACTGACAGAGACCGCCGACGTTGAAGAGGGTCGTAATGTATAATAGGCAGACATCTATCAAGACAATCACACAGGAATTCCAAACTGCATCAGGATCCACTGCAAACAATGTGACAGTTAGGCGGGAGGTGAGAAAACTTGGATTTCATGGTCGAGCGGCTACTCACAAGCTACACATCGCGCCGGAAAATACCAAACGACGCCTAGTTTGGTGTAAGGAGCTTAAACATTGGACAATTGATCAGTGGAAAAACATTGTGTGGAGTGACTAATCACGGTACACAATGTGGCGATCCGATGACATAGTGTGGGTATGGCGAATGCCCGGTGAACATCATCTGCCAGCGTGTGTAGTGCCAACAGTCAAATTCGGAGGCGGTGGTGTTATAGTGTGGTCAGGTTTCTCATAGAGGGGGGCTTGTACTCCTCGTTGTTTTACTTGGCACTATCACAGCACAGGACTACATTGATGTTTGAAGCACCTTCTTGCTTCCCACTGTTTAAGAGCTATTCGAGGATGGCGATTGCATCTTTTAGCATAATTGAGCACCTGTTCATAATGCACGGCCTGTGGCGGAGTGGTTACACGACAATAACGTCCCTGTAATGGTCTGCCCCGCACCGAGTCCTGACCTGAATCCTATAGAACACCTTTGAGATGTTTTGGAACGCCGACTACGTGCCAGGCCTCCCCGACCGACATCGATACCTCTCCTCAGTGCAGCACTCCGTGGAGAATGGCCTGCTATTTCCCAAGAAACCTTCCAGCACCTGATTCAACGTATGCCTGCGAGAGTGGAAGCTGTTATCAAGATTAGGGGTTGGCCAACACAATATTGAATTCCAGCATTACCGATGGAGGGCGCCACGAACTTTTAAGTCATTCTCAGCCAGGTGTCCGGATACTTCTGATCACATAGTGTATATATGATTTTATTTTTACACAGTCATGATGAAGTCGCACTGACGTGTACACTCCCCGGTATACTAACGAAGGCTGGATCAGAGCCTTGTTTCTAAATGGCTGTTCATATAGATTTGATTGAAACCGAATCAGAAACTTTCTTAAAATCTATCAGGCAAAGTAGTAATCCATGATCACCTCTCACTTCTACGACATCTATTCTTGAAGTCAGCTTATTCCTTTGCTTTTATGTCTTATTAGCGTTCCAGTTTGGCGCAATTGACTTCTTCCATATACAGTCTGTAAACAATTTTCCAAGTTCCATTTTGTCACTTTGCATCCTTCTTTAACAATTTCAACTGAAATATCGCCATACTACGGCGCCTTTCCCTTCTACATAACAGAAATGGCTTGTAACACCTTATCACACATTAATACCGCAATGCCATTGTTTCCATTGTAAGCTATCTGTATTTCTGATTCATCTCTTGACCTAGACAATCATGTAAAGAAATTTTGGTACCCTTGGACAATGTTCTTTCCATGTGATAAGATGTGTCACCTACCTCATATAAATTTTTTCTCTTTTGTTCATACCTTTATTATTTTCAGTCTTTTCTTCGGTGTTTATTCGAACGTACAGGATCCGCTGTTTTCATGATGTGGCAGTTTTATTTCATTTTAACTTTGTGATCGGATGCTACTCCTATCGCCACAGTCGCCATGTAATCAAAGTGAGGGAAGTCATGTGCGACATTAGCCTATGTATTGTGTAAACTTTGTTCTTCGTGCTATCGTATTTTAAGTATGTGTGTATCGCGTTTCCTGAGGCGAAAAATGGAGACCAGACCAACATTCGCCTAAGCGAACGTGAAAAACCGCCTGAAGACCACACTCGGGCTGCCCGAAGTGCCAGACCAGCGGTCGTAAATGACGCAAATTCGATTCGCGTCCGTATCACTTCACTGTCTGCCAAGCTAGCACCCTGAGGATTTAACTATACGAGATGGTTATTATTTTCTATTGTTCTTCTTAAAAAAAATTGTCATTGTATTTTTTGACATCCTCTCTAAGACATTTCTCAATAGATTTTTTTTAATTCGACGTATTCCATCACTTCAGTGTAACTGTGATATTAAATTTATTTTATTGCGGAATAAAGCTATAAATTAAATAATGAATATTCTGCCTTCCTGTTCCCGATACGAGAGTGAGCGGCTAATTATCTAACATCGTTTCCTCTGTACAAGAATAATTTTGTGCCTGGTTAATTTTAAGGCAACGCCTTTTTGACTATAATTAATTTTGGTCACCATGATGGCGGTGACCATTAGAGAACCCTCTTGGTTTGAAGGACTACTCTAGGAGCGTAGGGATACATTACTGGGAGACAGTTAGTGGTTAGGACAAGCCAGGCAATGACAGCCTAATAAATGTGGAGAGTTCCTTCAGAACTTGCTAGTAAGATAGTCATAGCTTTTTATATGGATGGTCGTTTAGTGTGGCATAGAAAACACTTCCCTCCCTGACAGTCTGCTGTTTCCTTCCTGGGACCGAGTTTTCAAATAGGACCCAGTAGGGTCACTCAGCCTCACTTTTGTCGGTGTCCTGGAGCAGACAACGCGTAGCGGCCAGGACCTCGCCAGCAGCCGCCGGCACGACGCGGCGAGACGCTACACCTCACGGGCACCAGATATTCCAGTACTCGTGCTATATGGCCTACGCCCTACAGGCTACTTAACGTGCCGTCATGATCCATTGTTGCCCCTTATTTTCAATATTTTTCTCTCTCGCTCATCTCAAACTTCCGAGAGTTTCACGGATTACATTTTTGTAACTTCTATCGTAATTTAGACTTTTATCGTGTAAACTTGAGGTTGGACACTAGTGTTATCCTTCCTCCCCATACCAGTGCTTAATATTAGTTTCCTCTTGCTTTGTAACTCTTGAATGAAGAATATATCGCAATTAAGGAGTCAAATTTGGGCTCCTTCCATTGTTGATTGGCGGTACTGCCATTTCTGCCCACCTACATCCCATAATTAGCTTCGATTAATCAACGTCCAAAGTGGACACCAGCAAGGAGATCGTGTCAGATTCTTCTAAGGCCACACTGTGTGGCATCATCTTCATTGGGTGCCATTTGTTAGCGGAAGTTGTGAGCAGGTGACGTATAACACTATGTGATCATCTGCTTTAAACTTTTGCCTTGTCTTTATAGTCAATTCTTCCGTTTTAGATTTCCTTTCTATTGACTTCTTCGCACCTCCCAAATTTTTTCTCTGTGCCATATGTGCTGTCAAGTAATTGCCATATTTCGCATTTTTCAGATGATATTGTTGCTTAATTTACCTCTCTCATGTATTTCGTCAAATGATCACTTAGTTTACAGACTACGAGTTTCAGATAAACCTGAGCTTATCAGTGGCTTACTAACAGCTGAAGATCCTGCACACAATTCACGAATGAAAGCTTGCGGGGCGAGGGGGAGTGGTAGCGATTTTTGATGGCTACAGAGCACCGTGTCGTGTTGACCATAAAATGACATTTTAATAGTATCCAACAACCTCACAAACTGTAATCGCATATCAAAACATAACATACACACCTGTTGATTTTCTCACAATGCCTTACACTTATCCTATTTGTTTTACCTTTGAACTGATGTCAGTCGATGTAACCGAAGGACCATTTCAAATAATGTCGTTCAAATGGTTCAAATGGCTCTGAGCACTATGGGACTTAACATCTATGGTCATCAGTCCCCTAGAACTTAGAACTACTTAAACCTAACTAACCAAAGGACATCACACAACACCCAGTCATCACGAGGCAAGGAAATCCCTGACCCCGCCGGGAATCGAACCCGGGAACCAGGGCGTGGGAAGCGAGAATGCTACCGCACGACCACGAGTTGCGGACAAATAATGTCGTAAAACAATCTTTATTCCACAATATTTTGTGTCAATATTGTGTCGTAGTTAATGGGCGCGGTAATTAAACGTAAAATGATCTGTGTTTCGAAGTTCCCCGATCCCGTCCCATTTATCAGAGATTTTTATAGAATTAGATAAGTCATGATCTAGAAGTCGAACAGACCTGCAACGAGCGAGGCTTCACTGACAATTTTCTTCTGTTCCTGATGTTTACACACGCAACCAGGCAGCGTGCTTACCAACCAGTTGCTTTTCAGTTTGCAGATGTGATTTCAAATAAGAATTACGCGTCTTTCAAAATTCTGAGTTCCAGTATAATGAAGTAATCCATGTGATAATCTCATTTTAACTTAAACACGTCAGGAAGACTCTCTTTAAAGCCTCTTTTAACCTAATGATGGACAGTTAATTCAAGTGAAACGTGATAAGACATTGAAAGTTGTAAATTACATTTACCATTTGGGCAGAATAATAACTCACGATGGCCGAAGTAGAGAGAGTATAGAAGAAGAATATGTTAACATATAATATCAATTTAAGTGTTAGGAAGTCTGTTATCAAATTATTTACCAGAAGTGTAACCCTGGGCGGCGTAAACGTGGACGATAAAATGTTCATACAAGAGGAGAATAGAAGATATCGAAACGTCGTACTATAGAAGAATGCTAAATGTAATATTCCTAGATCGGATAACTGATCAAGAGATACTGAACTGAATCGAGGAGAAAAGAAGTTTGTGGCACAATTTGATTAGAAGAAGGGACCGGTTGAGAGGAAACATCCAGAGGCATCGAGGAGTAATCGATTTGGTTAATGGAGGGAAGACCGTGTGTGTGTGTGTGTGTGTGTGTGTGTGTGTGTGTGTGTGTGTGTGTGTGTATGGGGGGGAGGGGGGGAGCGAGCGAGCGGGATTAAAACTTTTAGACGGAGAACAATGCTTGAACGAAGTAAAGGGGGTTACAGAGGATATAGGTTGCGGTAGTTATCCAAGGATGAAGAGGTTTACACCGGATCTATTAGCGTGAAGGACTGCATCAGATTAGTATTCCGTCTGAGGAGAACTCAAAAAGACCAATAGAAAATTGAAAATGGCATTTTTAATGACAGCTTTAAGTGTTTGGCTACGTAAAGAATTGATGTCTCGTGTACAAAGCAAAAAGAAACCCACAAATACTGTAACAAACCGTTCAGCTGCCCACAAACGTGCGTCAGCACCCTAGCCTTATAAAGCACTGAGTAAGTGATAAGAAGACAGCTTCTAACGCGAAATGAGTCAAAAGGCAACCACGACTGCTGGCCCGTGCTACACTTCCGCGTCCGACATACGCAAAGCCGGCATTAGTCAGTCTGCTGGGACGGAAGGGAAGGGCGCAACTTTTGATTAGCAGGCCGCTCTGGGGCCCTCAACTTCCTCTCTCCGCTTCTCGCCAACTTCTCGCTGACGCAGAATATTCGGATGGCTCGTTCACCACCAGAAGGACTTCGTACCGCGGCTCTGCCACCGCTTTTTCGACGCCACCACCTTCAAAGTGACGTAACTCTGAACGAGAGCGGCGTAACTTTCAGAAAAATGAGGAGCACATCGCTCACTTCGTGATATAAGTCATCCTTTACGATGCCTATCGGCCACCTACGCTTTGTCTATGGCAGCCTGTCGAAAATGCGGTGGTAAATTTTACGCGACTCACGTTAGTACGTCGTAACTGTCGTGCTTTTTGATGATGGGAAAGAGGTAGTAGACGGGAATGGAACGATTATGATTAATCCTTGCAACAAGCACCAATGAAGTCACCACGTATGACTCCTCATATGGACAAGCCACTGACAGCAGTGTCTTAGAACCTAGGAACGCACTTCCGTAATCCTTCTTACCTATACGTAGTCTGCACTTGCCTCAAGGCAATTGTGAACCTCGGGACTTGTGTTGAGGAAACGTACCTCATTTACGAATCCCTTCAGTCACTACTAAGTACGCCGGCCGTGGTGACCAAGCAGTTCTAGGCGCTTCAGTCCGGCACTGCGCGACTCCTACGGTCGCAGGTTCGAATCGGGCATGGATGTGTGATGTCCTTAGGTTAGTTAGGTTTAAGTAGTTCTAAGTTCTAGAGGACTGATGACCTCAGAAGTTAAGTCCCATGGTGCTCAGAGCCATTTTTTGAACTACTACTAAGTACAAATCAACTTCCTCCCTGGGCAATTGTTTCTTTATTTGTCCCAGAAGAAGACAGATTTTTTACGAATGTCGCCTCAACAGGACGTGGATCGTGACAAAGTTAATTACAGTAGCTTTACTATTACATTTGATGCTGATACTTAAACATTTTTGGAAATTCAAAGTTCTATTCCAATTCTTTGCCTAAAAACACAAATATGTTTTTTGGAATCTTTAACGGAATCACAAATAACATATTTATTCGAGCCAGGCGACCACAGAAGGCCTTAGCGCTAGCTTACAATTACTTAAGGTGCATCACCGCATGCACTCCGTTACACGTTTCGCTTCTTTTATTTGTGAAGCATCTTCAGTGGCCTGTAACACATGTTTGTTTGTTACAAAAAGGTACGGCCAACCTTTCAGGAAACATTCCTCACACACAAAGAAAGAAAATATGTTATGTGGACATGTGTCCGGAAACGCTTACTTTCCATGTTAGAGCTCATTTTATTACTTCTCTTCAAATCACATTAATCATGAAATGGAAACACACAGCAGCAAAACGTACCAGCGCGACTTCAAACACTTTGTTACAGGAAATGTTCAAAATGTCCTCCGTTAGCGAGGATACATGCATTCACCCTCCGTCGCATGGAATCGCTAATGCGCTGATGCAGCCCTGGAGAATGGCGTATTGTATCACAGCCGTCCACAATACGAGCACGAAGAGTCTCTACATTTGGTACCGAGGTTGCGTAGACAGGAGCTTTCAATTGCCCCCATAAATGGAAGTCAAGAGGGTTGAGGTCAGGAGAGCGTGGAGGCCATGGAATTGGTCCGCCTCTATCAATCCATCGGTCACCGAATCTGTTGTTGAGAAGCGTACGAACACTTCGACTGAAATGTGCAGGAGTTCCATCGTGCATGAACCACATGTTGTGTCGTAGGTGGAAGAACATGGGGACCAATCAAGAAATCACCAACAATGCCTGCCCAAACGTTCACAGAAAATCTGTGTTGATGACTGATTGCACAGCTGAGTGCAGATTCTCGTCAGTCCACACATGTTGATTGTGAAAATTTACAATTTGATCACGTTGGAATGAAGCCTCATCCGTAAAGAGAACATTTGCACTGAAATGAGGATTGACACATTGTTGGATGAACCATTCGCAGAAGTGTACCCGTGGAGGCCAATCATCTGCTGATAGTGCCTGCACACGCTGTACATGGTACGGAAACAACTGGTTCTCCCGTAACAGTCTCCATACAGTGACGTGGTCAACGTTACCTTGTACAGCCGCAACTTCTCTGACGCTGACATTAGGGTTATCATCAACTCCACGAAGAATTGCCTCGTCCAATGCAGGTGTCCTCGTCGTTCTAGGTCTTCCCCAGTCGGGAGTCATAAGCTGGAATGTTCCGTGCTCCTTAAGACGCCGATCAATTGCTTCGAACGTCATCCTGTCGGGGCACCTTCGTTCTGGAAATCTGTCTCGATACAAACGCACCGCGCCACGGCTATTGCCCCGTGCTAATCCATACATCAAATGGGCATCTGCCAACTCCGCACTTGTAAACGTTGCACTGACTGCAAAACCACGTTCGTGATGAACACTAACATGTTGAGGCTACGTACTGATGTGCTTGATGCTAGTACTGTGGAGCAATGAGTCACATGTCAACACAAGCACCGAAGTCAACATTACCTTCCTTCAAATGGGTCAACTGGCGGTGAATCGAGGAAGTACAGTACATACTGACGAAACTAAAATGAGCTCTAACATAGAAATTAAGCGTTTCCGGACACATGTCCACATAACATCTTTTCTTTATTTGTGTGTGAGGAATGTTTCCTGAAAGTTTGGCCGTAGATTTTTGTAACACCCTGTATATTGGGATACATAGTAATTACAAATATCTATCTACATTACTGTTTTACTTATTATTCTCTTGATTTCTAGGACAGTTGCAAATTAAAGCAACTAAGGAACGACAGAAAATATAAATCGTCGAAAATTCTATTGCTCAGAAAATTCATCCTGTAACTTGTAAGTAAGATAGCAATTTATAGCCGCGGCTCTCGATCCCACTAGCCGCCATTTCCGAGATGTAATGAAATTATATTTCATACGGACGCATTACTCGCGCTCGATTTCATGCCGTCCCTGCCCCTCGCTGTAAGCTACCGTATGAGCAGAATTTCCCGAGGGACCAAGCTGCTTCCTCATGCTCTCGTTGGAAGCATTACCACCACATCTTTAGCCTCAGTCAGGCTGACACTCCGAGCCTGTTGGAGTGGCCATAATCCTTACAAATTTGCGTCGGCTCGCTCGCCATTACTTAATAAACTCGCATAATGCTCACTATTTACGAAAAGAACAAGTAACTTCGGAAGAAAATAACCAGTGAGGCCGAAAATGTCATAACCTCGGTAGAGGGAGGTTTCAACAATGCGCACTGTACTTCAGATCCTTCACCCTTCCCGGACAACTGCTTTATTCTAGTCAACATGGTTTATTTCCTTTGAAACTAATCTCTTCGCGCAATTATCATTCATCCTACTGATACAGAAAACTCTGGAGTATTTATCAGTTCTCGTTCACACCATGCAAGGTGCAATATCCAATCGTGTAGATTAAGGAAGGAAGCCCAAACACAAAGGCAGAGTCTAATGTAACGAAAAAAAACGAAGATCGTGAATGCGGAATGAGTGAGGAAGCTACGGGAACTATCTCCTCCCCCCCCCCCTTCACCCCCTTTTGTTCACGTCTTACGACATGATGTATGACACTACCAGAATTCGAACCGCGTACCTCTCCGTCGGGCACCAGGCGGCTACGGAGGAGTGACGTTATTATGGGTGATAGCGCAAAGGGAGCGAAGGAATGAAGGAATAGTAGCGTTTAACACCCTGTCGACAACGAGATAATTTGAGTTCACAAGCTCGGATTAAGGAAGGACGAAGAAGGAAATCGTCCATGTTGTTTCGATGGAACCATCCCGGCATTTGGTTCAACTAATTTAGGGAAATCACAGAAAACCTAATTCAGGATAACCGGACGGGTTTGAACCATCATCCTCCCCAATGCGAGCCCAGTGTGCTAACCGCTGCGCTACCTTCCTTGGTGCAGGTAGATAGCCTGAATTCGCATCTACTATAGCACGGCGCAAGATACAGACAACATCTAGATTTACAACGGATGTGGAGATAGCCCTGCTGTCTTGTGTCGGCGTCCTAAGCAGGTCGCCATTAGAGATCCGGCACAGTCAGAACAACCTTATTTAATTAGAATTATATTCAAACCGTCAGCTGCTCACGGGCGATGATATATATGAACGGGGACAGGTGAAAATGTGTGCCCCGACCGGAACTCTAACCCGGAATCTCCTGCTTACATGGCAGACGCTCTATCCATCTGAGCGACCGAGGGCACAGAGGATAGCGCGACTGCAGGGACTATCTCGCGCACGCCTCCCACGAGACACATTCTCACCTTGTATGTCCACACACTACATTCGTAGTGTCCCACCCCAACACACTCATTACTCGTGGAAGACATTCTTACCAAGTCGTCCCGTAAGAGTTCGGGGAATATGTGTGCATCCGCACAGAAGGAGGAGGTCATGGCCGGTATTGCCAGAACTATATACTTATATGTATATAATCCTATTTAAAGTTGAAACCTGTTATAAACCGCAGTTCCATGTTTTAATTTTCCATCTATTTACAAATTTTTTAACAGTTTGTACAAGCTGTGTGAAGGTAAAAATACAACGTCCTTATGCACTTATAAGCCGAAACATTATGATCACTGCCCATCACGAGCTGAATGCCGCCTGGTGCCGTTGTGGGTCCGTGACGCGGTAACAAAAGTATCTACGCGGAGCAGACAGTGACGGGAGGTCACCCCAGTGAAGTCAGGGGCTGCAAATGAGGAAATTAATTGAGGTAAACGACTTTGACGATGAGCAGATTCTAATTACGCAGGGCCCGTGAGCGAGCATCTCGAAAACGGCGAAGCTAGTCTATTGTTCACATTCTACTGTCGTGAGCGTCTACGCTAAGAGGAAAGAGGGCAGTGAAACTACCATTAGGCGCTAAATGGTTGGATTTCCACGACTCTTCACAGAACTGTGATTCGGAGACTCGTCTGCTCTGTAAAGTAGGATATATGGTGATCGGTGGCATCTCTGTCGAAAGAGCACGATGCTGGTGCACGCTCAAGTGTTTGAGGGCACACCGTTCATCTTACATTGTTGAACATGGAGCTCCGCAGCAGATCACGCATGTGTATTCACATGCTGACCCAACGTCATTCGTCAATTACGACGCAGTTGGCACAGGACCATCGGGATTCAACTGTCGATCAATGGAAACCCGTCGGCTCTTCGGCTGTATCACATTTTTGCTACAGTAGGTCGATAGACGTTTCCACAAGGGCCGTCATCGAGATGAAAAGTGTAACAGGCTGGTGGGAGCAGTATTATGCTGTGGGAGACAGTCTCCTGTGCTTGTGTGGGATCTGTGGTTGTAATCGAACACGCGCTGACAGCTGCGATCCGCTTGCATCCCTTCATGCTTGATGTCTTCCCCGACAGCGATGTCATCTTTCAGCTGCACAGTTGTCTGAGTCTCGGAGTCGGAATCGTACTATAGTGGTCTGAGGAACATTATAGTGAACTCACGTCGATGTCTCGGCCACCAAATTCGCCTGATGTAAATATCATGGAACTGATCTGGGTCGCTATCGTACGCCATCATCGCACACGCAAATCGGCGGCCCGTTATTTATGCGAATTACATGACCTCTGCGAACACATCTAATGTCACATACCTTCACAAACCTACTAACATGCTGACAGACCTCTGATACGCAAAATCAGTGATTTATTTCGTTCCAGAGACGGACAAATGAGCTATTAAGCAGATGGTCATAATATTTGGGCTCATCAGAGTATAAACGGGCTGTCTGGAATGGTGGCTAGCGTAGCTACGGGCACGCGTAACAGCACTCTGACTCGCACCCACTGATTCTTTTGGACGAGTCTCCGACTTTAGCGACAATGTGTCCTGTAAAACACATCTGCACGAGTTCTTCCGACGTTGCGGTCCCACTGGCAAGATCTTCGCATACCTTGAACTAAACAATAGGCCAGAGAGGAGGCTGATCCGCCAGCAAATAAATGCCAAACTCGTTCAATAAAAACAAACTACATTGTTGAAGCCCTGTGTCCTCCAGTTAAGTTGGTATACACAAGTATGATTTCTCGATCAAAGCGACATTTGCGTAACACAAGAATTCAAAAAGTTTTCACGGGAGCCATTAATTCAGATCAATTGTGTTCTCAAAGTGCACTCCAAAAACTCGCGACACCCATAAGAAATTAAACACACAAGGCGAGTGATAAACATACATTTTTAACAAAGCCTGTTAAAATATTCCGCCACGTGGAATTTTACTCATTAAACGCTGGTACACTGAGATACTGCTTGGCACTGCTCAACAAAGGTTTTCCACTCCTATCATGTTTACATACTAAGTCGCGATCGTAAGGCTATTAGCCATCGTCTAAAGCAATGTTGTCCAAACCGCGGCCCAAACCAAGTGTTAGTGTGGCCCAGGAAGCCAGGATGTATCACATGATCTATAAAAAACCAAATTAAAAAATGTTCATAAAATTTATTTTACGTGAATTTATGATAAACTGAATATTTTCGATTTGAAACTCCCGCCACATTATGATATTCTCTAATTGGTCCATGATCTTTTTTTTTCAGCGCGTATCGTTACTGTTAAGTCTATTTACGAAATTTCAGTCACCAACTTTCTCTTCCGAATGCGAAAATATTTTGTTGAGCCCGGCCTACATAGGTTATGTAGGAATGTTCATCAAAATAAAATAAGAGAAATCAGAGCTCGAACAGAAAGGTTTAGGTGTTCGTTTTTCCCGCGCGCTGTTCGGGAGTGGAATGGTAGAGAGATAGTATGATTGTGGTTCGATGAACCCTCTGCCAAGCACTTAAATGTGAGTTGCAGAGTAGTCATGTAGATGTAGATGTAGAAGTATATTCTGTACGACCCAAAACTACTCGTCCTCTTCTAATGAGGCACCTGAAGGGTTGGACACCCCTGGTCTAAAGAGTACCGAAATTACCACTCAGTCCTACTTACCATGATTGTCCCTAGCAATGAGTCAGCAACGCGGCGTAAGCTTTATTCATAATTATCTAATCACTTCTAATGACGGAATTATTGTCACCATACAAATCGAACCTACGCTCGCGGTACGAAGTCGCTTCATATGCTATTTTACTTATGTCACCTTGCAACGTCGATTGAACTACAGTTTGCCGGCCGGAGTGGCCGTGCGGTTCTGGGCGCTACAGTCTGGAGCCGAGCGACCGCTACGGTCGCAGGTTCGAATCCTGCCTCGGGCATTGATGTGTGTGATGTCCTTAGGTTAGTTAGGTTTAATTAGTTCGAAGTTCTAGGCGGCTGATGACCTCAGAAGTTAAGTCGCATAGTGCTCAGAGCCATTTGAACCATTTTGAACTACAGTTTAAGTTTTCACTCGGATAGTCTATTACGAGAATTTTACTATGTGCAATTATCTTACAGAAAGTACAATTACAACGCACTATTGTTTTGTGTCTCCGCCGCTTGACAAATATGGACGAGTCCACTGCTTCGGGCCGAAGGGATATCCCTTCACTCAAATTTAGCCCTTCTTTTCCTTTGAGTGAAGCGTATCTTTAAGCAGAACTTTTACAAGATTCGATAACCCACGTTGGAACCTTAACTTGATAAAGCTTCTACTTACGCAGCATTACTGCTGCACGTCCGGCCATTCCCTCTCATTTCCTCCGGAACAATAGCAAACATGACTACCTCGCTTGCCTTTGTATTCTGCTGCTTCACTTTCTTCAAAACTGCACAGAAATCTAACCACAGGTTCGATTGCATCAATAAACTGAAAATTTTTTTCACTGCACGTTTTCAAATAATTTATTCTTTAACTGAACTGCTCACTGCGTAATATTAAATTGGTAATGAGTGTCGGCAGGGGAATGAAGTATCACTGCAACTTCTCAAAGCGAAGAATAAAAGACGGCAAAGGCAAAGACGAGTTTAACGGTACCATTCGTAGAATGCTGCGATAACAGACTATTACACTCTTTCTATAACCGAAATTGTGGGGTTGTTGTCGAGAAAAAGTAAATAGCAACGCGTGTATTCTTGAAGGGCCACGTGAGAAGTTCACAACAATATTCAGTGACAGATCCTCGTGAAAGATCATCAGAAAATCCTAGGACATTCTAGTCATACGCAAAATCTATGAACGGGTCCAAACCTTCCATTCAATCCCTCGTGGATCCGTCTGCTTTTGAAACAAATGACAACAGACAGGAAGCAAAAATTTTGATTTTCCGCGTTTAGAATGGGTTCGCTCAAAAGGATACTACCATCTGATATTAGCACCCCCGGTAATAAGAGACAAAGAATACTACTTAAAGCAAACAAGGTATCGGCCCCGGACGTAATTCTAGTTATGTATCACAATGAATAGCGTTGGAAATCTCTCGTGCAGCGTACTGTTCCGTGATACCGGAAAAGAGTGCAGGTCACACTCATTTACTAGAAGGGTAAAAGTTTGGACGCACATAATCACAGACCAATATGAGATACATAAAACTTTCTTTTCAAATTTGTAAATGGTTTTGACGTCGATACATGAGCCAGTTTCAGTAGTGTCTCCAACACCATCTCACCATATTTTATTCTTGTGTCGTCCATTTTTAATACTGTTTGGAGCTGTGTAAGGCGCTTCAAACTTTAACACAGTCGTAGTACAGACTGCATATACTATACACAAAGCATTACTTTTAGCTTCTTTTACGGAACGCAGAAACTGAGGCACCTTTTCCGCAAGTGAGCTCTACCCCCGAGCCCTCCCCCACGCAGTCCTTTTTGTATGTGTAGGCTTGGTCAGCTACGCAGCCGCTCTGATTTCCCTGGTTTCTCCCCAATCCAAGTGCCGTTCACCTGGAGCGCTTGCCCGCTGTTGCTTTCGCCGCCTTTCCCCACCATCGACCCGGAGTTTAATTATAGAATTCCGATACGGAAGGCTGCAGTCAAACGCACACTTTTCTGACCAGAATTTTTATTTCCGCAAATTTTACCTGCTACCGGAAAATTTGACACTGGTGCGCCATGACGAAATTTCCTTTTAGTTTTTCATCAGTAGCAACGTTTCTCTTTTTTTCTTTTCCCAGGAAAACGTTTATCGACGTCCAGCGGTTGTGCGTGCACTGCATTTCTTTAACATTTTTATTCATTCGCTTGGAATACATTAGTCGTTCATTTATTTCGTAAAGTACACATTGACCTATCACCTAATCACCAGAAAATAATAGCTAGACCATGTACATTGAGTTTTCCAGGAAAATGAAATGTAACATTTGTTTTATTTCTGTCTTAAGCACACTGCAAATTATTAAAGTTCTCACCAGATGCATTTCGCTTTATTGTTAAAGTATCATCAGTGGAGATTCAAAGCATCATCGCTAGCCATTCAGTAGATATTTTGAATCTATAGCAAATTTTTGCATTCTGATTCCTATATAGTTTAAAATTGTGTTTCTTTAACAATAAAATGTAACTAACATAGTAAAAATATTCATCTCCACTGCGCTTAAAAAGTAAAAACTTAATAGTTGCTATTTTACCACTGTTTCCTCCAAACAAACCTACCACAGATAATAGAGATCAAACCAGTAACATTTTGAGCGAAGCCAAAGGATTTAAAGCTTTAGGAGTAAATGTTTAGGTAACTTCCTGACAGTTTCCAGTAAATAAAAAGTCGTTTTTCGTAAGGGGAATCTCTCTTCTTTCATTGTATTTCAACACACTACGCATTTACACGTGTGAAAAGGCAACGGTTGATATCTTCGAATCTGTACAGCGTACGTTATATCCTGAACGGATAAAGACTGCATCCTGACAGCAATATATTGGACACTGAGTAACAGTATTATATCTTATTATTTACTGACTTAGCGTACATAAAAATTATAGCTATAGCACAGAGAGTCGAACCTATTGCCTATTATAGTCTGAAGATAATAGCACAGACCAGTAACAGCCTTACAACAAATGTAACTAAAATTACAGACGCTCTGTAATACGACTGAGGTTCTTTGTCAGCCCACACTCTGAACTGGTTGTAGCATGGGACGATCTGTCTACGACAGTGGGAAAGGTGGAAGAATGATTTACGAGCGATTTCCATTCCGAGATGGAAGCAGCTCTTGTGACCTGGTTTGGAGCGCTGACAGAAAAGGCTTTTGTCTAGACTCACTCCACTACAATTAGACAGATTATTTTGAGGCGTGTGTTCCATCAAGGACGACAGCTGGAAGTAAATATCATGCCCTTGAATGAGAAAGATGCCTGTCGAAGACGATCCGCGCTCTGAGAATTCCGCAACAGTGATGTAAGTGTAAGCCCACTCTGCAAGGGAAGTTATTGCCGAAAACACGCACGTAACATTTGTAGCGCCTGAGAGAAATATTCAATCGGTTGCAGAACGAACTATTGTGCGCACTTGGTGAAAGTTCGTTGTTACTTGCATTTGAAGTGAGACTAGGGAAAAAAAAGAAAACCGAACGAAGAAATTAAGATATTTTAACTTGGTGTGGGCAATCCTGGAGGTTGGTGCGATTCTACTCTAAATAAAATATCTTCCGATAGCAAAGAATTACACTTCGCAGTTTCTTGTTTCGAAATAGTTATTCTCCCATAAGCCAGCTTTCAAGATACTGCAGGTTCATCATCAGTTGGTACCATTTACATGATGATCCTACATCAAGAATGAAGTACAGGACGTCGATTACGTTATAACGGTTTTGCAGAAACCAGATCGAGGTCTAAAGGTTAGTTATCTAGAACTAAAGAGGCACCACGATAACATCCGCTATACAATGGCGAGCACAAATAGTTTACAAAACATACCTAAATTACTCACAGCGTAGTATCTACTTTCGGAGTTGTATGAAGTACCTATCAGTGAATGGAAACAGCAATTATGTGCAAACAAAATAACGTTCTTGCAATCTACTGTGTTTCACGAAGACAAAATAAATGCGAGATTGAGTTCAACACGATGTAACAGACAGTACAATACATATCAAAACTATTATAAATCACATCATGGCATAAATGCCGTGTTGAAAGAACGTAAATGTGCATGGGTGGATGGATAGGTTGATGGGTTTAATTTTGGGTGCCTGACAGCGAGATCATTACCTCCCATATTCAATTTAATGGTGTGTATAGTTACTAATGTTGAAGATAAATCTACAAATCCAATCATTAAAATGTTATACATCCATTCACTAGTTTCTCTGAGCATACTGTTGTGATACATTTAAAGTATTAATAAAATAGTTTTGCACGTGAATCTGGCTTATTGACTGTGAAATTAATAGCATGAACCAGCCATCATGAAACACATTAAAATCTCCGCCCAGTCAAACAGCATTTTAACAATTTTCTTCCTGTCATCCCATTATCGCCAAAAATTGAGGGAAAACCAATGGTTTACATCTTGTCACCATATGAACTACAATATATTAAAACGCAATTCATTGAGAATGTTCTTCCATAAGCTGTGCATTCCGGTGAGTCGTCTTATCGAAAGCTGTAAGCGCGTGCTCAATACGAAGGGGGCTGAGGAGAGTTGGCCCCTCCTCTGAGGCTGGTCGGAGGTGCGCCACGGCCGGACTGTCAGCTTGCAGTTTGGCACTGGCTCACGATACTTCAGCCTGTGAGACATACGTTTCAGTGAGCGATGGTGTTTTTCTGTGAGGATGCTTTATCTTATACTACCCGACTTCTGAGCAATGTGTCGTAGACAGACGGTACGTTGCGTAATTCTGCGAAACTAATGGGTATTTCCAGTATGAAAAACTGGTAGTTAAATCATTTTAGCAGACTTTTTAATAAAATGCCACTGTATCTGTATACTGGAACGCACCTTATGGACACTTTTAACGCCGTCTTTTAATATGATAAGAAACAATAGCAACTCTAAACCCCCCCATACATACAAACATACATAAGAATGTGTGGCATAACGGTTAATTGTAAAAGCAGATAAATTGTTAATAATTCAGTGGAAAGAACTAATACGCAGGTGATATTACGTGACTGCTGACGCTAGGTGAAAGAGATTCGTTATAGACTGTGATAATCGTTTATACACTTGAGTTGCAGGCAGGCCCCTTTTGGTTTTTAATATTTCGCCAGACTTTCTCTATCTTCGATACAATTGCTTGTATCACACTTAAACTGACGAAGCACACGCAAAAGTGTCATAATTCACTCATAGTATCTTCTGTCGCAAGACAGTTTGGAGTAAGGCCGAATGTATGTAGTGTAGCGAGATTGGTTGTATTGTTTGCCCGAAATCATGGACAGCCTCTGTTACAGAAAGTTACCGACAATATTGGCATTCCTGTTTATTATCTAGGCAGGCTGAGGATCCTTAAAGTTACACGTCTAAACAACACGTATTTAATTTTAGTGGACTTCATCGGTTGACTTCGAACACTGAACCTCTCATGAGTTTTGACATGGCTTCATCTTTAATGAGAACTTCCGTGAACAAGCTGGACTGCTGTCCAGTGGAGAGAAATTTGACGAAAACCTTTTTTCAAACGTCGAACATGTTCACTTATCTATATACTTAGTGCAAAGTAGTGTTTTTTTTTTAAAAAAAAAGAGAGATATTATGACAACGTTGGGTGGAGAGAGGAATTTCTTCATGGGTGGTTTAAAAGAGGTGTGTGATCACAATTACTGAGCACTGTGCTCTAAACTCTACAGGCCGTAAAATAACCAATAATAAACCAGACACTAAGCGGGTCTCCAAAAGCTTAATTGCTGAAGACTCGGTCTTCCACGTAGCAGATGATCTTATAACCCTTTACAGCGCCTTAATTAAATTATCTGTAGTCGTTGTCTCGTTAATTGGCGCAGAACGAAGCGGTTGTTGCTGGCTGCGCCTCTCCGGTTAGGCTACCCGTTGCGTATTCACTGCACGAAATGTACACTGTCCTGATTTCCATGCGTTTATCGCTATACGTCAAACCTTTTTATCACGTTAAGCTGTCGTCACGGTTTCCGCAGTTCCTGCTGGAGTTTTCACATGATGGGAAAAAGAAAGAGACAAATGAACAACGTCCTGCAAAAATCATGATATGACTGCCTGGTGTGAAAACTAGCGGACATTAATCCGCCACTGCAGTTCGACTGAGAAACGCATGCTTGGAAGGTGCTAGGGCGTGCAGCAGAAAATTTACATACGACCGGTTCAGACTCACTCTGGACGGAGTGGAAGCTGTTGTTATGCCACGGCAGAATCGATCAAGAACAAGCCGAACAACAGATAATATGGAACAAGCGTAATAAATGCAGGCAAGACAACGGACATACACACATCAATATCAGTATCAAAAGAACTGCAAAATGGCTACGAAAAATTACTGTTATCTTTACACAGATCTGAGTAAGCGGAAAGAACTGAAGATTGTCTTCGTGGTATCATGAGCTCAGATGGCACCAGTTCCCAGGCCGGTTTATTGTTGCGCGGAGACTGTAGCACTGATGAACTGTGGGCCCTCTGTTCATCAATACAGGAGAAACAGTGTATATTTTACAAGGTGGTAGTAAGTTATAGACTAATTCGCATGAAACATTCCACACTGAGTTAACATGTTTCGCACTTTTGTTGGTTCCAGAGATGCAGCTATTAGAACATAACAGAAACAAATACTCACAGATGGTGTTACTCAAAGGCAACAGATTAAGTCCAAATTTGTTTTTCATAAATTCAAATGCCGACGTCATTGCACTTTCGAAGTGCGGGTCTTCTGAGATCGGACTGGCGTACTTTTATGACGACAGCGTTACTCGTAATCCGGAAGATCAGATCGTCTCTTGTGCTTTTTTTGTCTTTTGAAACGTCTCTTTTCAACCATCCCCACAAGCAAAAATCTAAAGGCGTGAGATCCAGGGACCCCTGTGGATAAGAAACGTGACCATTTCGGCCGATCCGTGTTTCGGGGAATGTTAGGTTTAGGTGATGTGCCCCCTGACAACTAGAATGAACAGGAGACCCATCGTGCTGAAAGAACACACACATCCTTGTGGCTAAAGGAATCTCTTCCAAAAACGCAGGAAGCTAGTTTTCGAGAAAGTTTGGATCCGGGGCTCCATTAGATGACTTGGTAATACAAGAGACCTAATCAACCGATTGTCTATCACGTCTCACTACAAACGTACAGACACACAAGCTTGAAATGTCTCTAGACAAAGGCACTTGGGTTTTCGGCAGACCACCTACATGATTTGCTAGTGATATTGATACCGTCACTGTTGCAAGTGGCTTCATCAGTAAACAGTATTAATGGGATTACTCGGCGATTTGTAACTAGCTAACAGTAATACTCCAAACGGCTGCCTTCACCTCGTTTTCGAAGGTGATGAATCCACTGCAGATGGTAATGACAGAGGCCGAGCATATGTAATTTCCGCCGTATTCTTGTGTGTGAGAGAGACAGATACGTGTTGAAATTCTACATGTGGTTGTTGAAGGATTACGTTCTTCAGCTGAATAATGTCAGCTTCTTCAAATGGCTCAGAGCATAATGAGACTTAACGTCTGAGGTCATCAGTCCCCTAGAACTTAGAACTACTTAAACCCAACTAACCTAAGGACATCACACACATTCATGCCCGAGGCAGGATTCGAACCTGCGACCGTAGTGGTTGCGCGGCTCCGGAGTGTAGCGCCTAGAACCGCTCGGCCACACCGGCCGGCTCAGCTTCTTCGTCGACGCTCTGTTAATTCGAACATTCAGATACAAAATGACTGCTGGGCACTGCAACAGTATCACGCAGTCTAGTGAAAACGCGAGTGAACACTCGTGAATCAGGTTCTGTGCGGCTGCAAAATCGTCTGTCACATTCTCTACAAGCAGCAGCTACGCTTCCACTGCAAAACCCATACACAAAAACCATTTTGGCATGCTCAGCACTAACAAATGCGTGTGGCGTTCTTAAACGATATAGTGGAGCTGGCCAACAAATCACAAAGTTGAAAAATTCAGTTACTTTAAGTCAAGTACAACTTGAATAACAGTCGATAAATAAATCCATAGCAACTGGAGAACCAACACGTGAAAGAAAAACCTTGTCCCTGTAACCAGCTGTATCTGTGTAACCAATAAGAACTGGACGTACTCTGTCAGTCCAAAAAGTTTCCAGACAATTAATAAAAACTAGAGAAAACTTAAGACAGTTGTTCTAAAAGAGTGTCCCGTCAACGGTGTAAAACATGTAGAACGTTCTTACAACAGCGTGAAACTGTCAGAAAAGTCTTCCTTTGGGATGAGCGGTTCGCGCCTCACATTGGCTTTAATGTCGGTTATTCGTCAAAGTGTTGATCGTTCATATGAACTCCTTTGTCGTTTTGTGGTAGGTTCATATTGATGACACCAGATCCCATCAGCCGTGATGAGTTTTTCCAGAAAAGAACTATACGCGTTTTTCATTTCAATCAAGTCGCGGCAGGCGTCCAAGCGTGTTTTTCGTTCGATAGTCATGGCGTCCGGGACAAACGTTTCACACGTTTTCCTCTTCTCCAAAACATTCTGGAGAATGTCTTGAATTCTTTTAGAAGTATTGCGATTTGCGACACCACGGCTGCACGTCCACTACCTGACACTGCCTACTTGCAACTGACACGTGTCAGTTCAAGTTCCCACCGTCGTTACTGCACTGACCTCACGAATACGCCAAGAATAATATAAGCCTCGGAACTTTTCGAACGGTTGGTTTATGTTATACGGAACTTTTCATACGAATTAGAATATACCACCTCTTTCTAGAACATTTAATATTTATTCTCAACCACACTGTTTATACTTTTGTACTGCAATATTATAATTTCATATAGTAAGTGAAGATAAATATCAAATAAAATCTTATGTCACTAATCTAAGCATTAACAGGCGGTATGCATCTTGATTTTTGCATTGAGTAACACCGTCAATGTTACTCGAAACACTAACATTACACTTGACGATTGACGGTTGACTCTGTACACATAGCGAAGAAAAAAACAGTCTGCCATTAATAAGTTTTTGTGTCATAAAACTTAAATATGTTTCTAGGCCACAACAAACTAACGTCGTGTATACGCCGGAACTAACCAAATAACCGGGGCGTCTCTTACTCGTGTCTTCATTAAGTGGGAACAGTCACTTAACCACTGTTCCAGATTTCTCCAAACACTCGACTTTCCGACATGCAGAACTGACAGATGCCCGCCGTTGCAAGTGATGACTTGAAGATAATTCCTGGAAATTGGTTATGAAGATTTACAGCTCACTTTTAAAAGTGAAATGTGTCGTATTATAAACTTATAGAGTTTAGGTCTCTGGATAGTACACAATTTCATGAGAGTTTTATAGGACTGTGAAACAAAGTAAAAGTTCATGACCCATGAGTTGAGAAAGCTTAATATATGTCGCGAATTGCAGCATAAACTGGAAACCTAACATTGCGACAGTCAGTGGGAGAAAATGAGAACAATGAGTAATCTGAATAGTTAAAAGCATCTATGAAAACTTTACAGAAATACGTTGAAACGTGGTGGCCAAAGGCACTGTGGGGGCGCACTCTGACTGAATTCATGGAAGAAACGTGAAGCAGGATTTCAAAAACAGCATTAATTGTAATTGAAGAAGACAGCCACTAACTGTAATTCAGACGAATAGCTGTCAAGTTTTGGAAGTATTCTGGTTGTTCGACTGTTACACTGACGAGCCTCAAAGTTTAATGAGACGGTATGTCAGCAAACAATTTTTAAGCGACCTTTGTTAACAATGTAAAGTAAATAACCTCTGTCGACTATAATATCACACACACACACACACACACACACACACACACACACACACACACACACACACACACACCTCTTGTGCAACTTGAAATTTGTTGGATGTAGTTTGAAAAAATTTGCGTCGATTATAATCTTTAAGTTCTGAAAGCCGGCCGCGGTGGTGGGGCGGTTCTGGCGCTGCAGTCCGGAACCGCGGGACTGCTACGGTCGCAGGTTCGAATCCTGCCTCGGGCATGAGTGTGTGTGATGTCCTTAGGTTAGTTAGGTTTAAGTAGTTCTAAGTTCTAGGGGACTTATGACCTAAGATGTTGAGTCATTTTAACCATTAGCCATAAGTTCTGAAAATACAAATAACGTTATGTCAGTATTTTACTATTTCCAGTGCTTTAAAAATACTGGTCAGTCATGCACGCACAATCGTAAACTAAGTTATTTTAAATTCGTAACTGGTAACGGTTAATTTTGTCCCGCAAAACTGGACACAGCTATGCGGGAACCACTGGCAGCGTGGGGCTCGTAGCGTGTCGTCCATACTAATATGATAAAGGAGACAGTAACTCTGTTAGTTACGTTTTCACGACTAAACCGCGGAACCGATTTCGATTAAATTTGGTTGGAGGTAACTTGAACCTTGAGGAAGAAAACAGGCTACTTCAGAAAGTTATTTTTTCTGAGTATTATTAATATTTTTACGTATGGTGTACGTGAGTGGTATGCAGACGACGATTGCGCGGAGGTCGGCGAATCTGTTGTTAGACATTCCGTAAAAGTGCGAATCCATTGTTTAATGGTGTTAGAGGTTTCTGAAATTTTGAAAACAACTGCTACACCACCTGTCAAAGCTGGACATTTTTTACGACGAAATATTGTGATGTTACAATAAAGAAATCCGACGATAAGCTCGAGAACCCATTTAAAACCAATACGTCAGGAAAGCCTTAAGAAATAAATATTACCGTATTTCTTTTACGACATGTCTCAGAGAGTAAGTCAGATATAGCGCATAGTCATAAAGGCGCTCGAACTGAGCAAGTTACTCGAAACCAACAAACCTCGGAGCAGTCTCAGGTCCTCTAGAACTTAGATGCAGAATGTCATCCAGCCTTAAGAGCTATAGAGACATTAGAAAATTCACTAGGCCGTCGCACGTTAGGCGACGAGCGTCACGCGTCTCTTATGAGTTCTGAAACGCTTCAAGACTCATAATGGCTGCGTCATTTAAATGCTGTACTGCAAACAGAGACACGACGTGCCGTTACATGTAGTATGTGGAAGGCTTTCAGTGAGGTTGCATTTGAGTATGATGCGTATCTACAACGCTGTACACCTAGATATTTATAAATTAGTAGCTTACTTAAGCACCATCACTCTTCATAGTAGAACCAATGACTGCGAGCGCGGACGTGGGTAACAGCTAGTGCGTTCTATACCGCCTGTGCCAGCTCTACTAAGTGACGGGTAGGCAACCATGACGGTCCCAGCGCTCGGCAGTCTGCATCACATCCACAGACGGGTAACGGCCGTGTGTCGCTCGAGGTGTATTATGGTCAGTAGATTTACTTTTAAGACGAAAGAGAGAACTTTTTAGTCGCGCCTCGTTCAGCAAAGTAAAACTGAAAAAGAGGTTTATATTAAGCCCCAAAATAAAACACGAAATTTTACACTACTTCTTCTTCGCCTGTTCCCGTTTCTCTACGTAGTCGGCATTTTGAATGGGTTTTCGCAATGTTCGTGGCATCTGGTGGCGAGAGCCCCTTTCTGATGCCATCAACCCACGCGGGACGGAATTTGTGTACTCCTTCTCCCTGCATCTAGAGCAAACCTCATGTTTAAGTGTGAGAACTTTTTCTAAATGTGCACTGATTGACTGTTCCATCGATTCTTGGTAGAATATTGTATACATTATGAATGGAACACACACAACGCTAGTGTAACATTCTACAGTATTTATTATTTGTTACACGAATCGGTTTTGGACTGTCACGTCATCATCAGATGCAAAGATACGGATGCAGTGCAGTGAAATTTTGTGGATCACACATTTTAAACTAGTGCATGTACAGAGTATCTCCATTTCCAGAAATGAGAAAAGTTAATGTTAGAATTAGGCTCAAATGGCTCTAAGCTCTATGGGACTTAACATCTGAGGTCATCACTCCACTAGACTTAGAACTACTTAAACCTAACTAACCTAAGGACATCACACACATCCATGCCCGAGGGAGGATTCGAACCTGCGACCGGACTGAAGCGCCTATAACCGCTCGGTCACAGAATTAGGAGTAACAGGGATTATTTCAGTGTGAATACGATGTAACACTATTTAACTAAGATAAAATATGTGACACATTAACTAATCAACTATAGACAAATTACAACAATTGCACATAAAAAAATAACTGGACAAGCTCTGGTGACATATTCCAAAGACGTGACTCAACAAAATAATCTTATCTTTAATAAGTCCCAAATTACAAACAGGTAAGACAATAATGATGTTCAGCAGTTGAGTCAAGCAGCTGTGATTATAGAAAGTAATTTTTTTAACACAACGATAGAAATTATAGCAACTGAAATAAAGGAAATGGGGCATGTGAGTAAGAGGGATGATTTACAACATGGCCTGGATGGGATAATGAATAGTATCAGCAGATAGAAGTGGCGAGTAATGGAACTGTGTCACATCTACATCCACACAGATACTCCGCATGCCGCAGTACGGTGCGTGGCGGAGGGTATCCTGTACCACAACTTGTCATTTCCTTTCCTGTTCCACTTGCAAATGGAGCGACGGAAAAACAACTGTCTATATGCCTCCGTATGAGCCTTAATTTCTCTTATCTTCGTGGTCCTTATGCGCAATGCATGTTGGCATCAGTAGTCAGCTTCAAATGCCGGTTCTCTGAATTTTCGGAACAGTATTTCTCGAAAAGAACATCGCCTTCCCTCCAAGGATTCCCGTTTGAGTTCCCGAAGCGTCTCCGTAACACTTATGTGTTGTTCGAACCTACCGGGAACAAATCGAGCAGCCCGCCTATGACTTGCTTCGAGGTCTTCCTTCAGTCAGACCCAGTACGGATCCCAAACACACTAGCAGTACTCAAGAATAGGTTGCACCAACGTCTCCTTCACAAGTGGATCACTCTTTCCTAAAATTCTCCCAATAAACCGAAGTCGACCATTCACCTTCCCTAACCACCTCTCTCCCATGCTCGTTCCACCTCACATCGGTTTGCAACGTAACGCTCAATTATTTAAATGACTTGACAGTGTCAAGCAGGACACTATCAATGCTGTATCCGAACAATACAGGTCTGATCTTCCTACTCATCCACATTAACTTTTTCCACATTTAGGGCTAGCTGCCATTAATTGCACCAACTGGAAATTTTATCTACGTCGCTAATGTTGCTGGGGTGCAAGGAACTTAAGAAACCACAAAAATTATTCCCCATCGTGGATTCGAACTAGAAATTTGAGCTTTCCCCTGCAGCCAGCAAGTACATACACTGAAACGTTTCCACAAATCTTCCTTTATAATGCCGGGGCGTCCCCACCCCCTCACACCCTCCTCACCACGCGACGGCGATCGCAGTCCATGCACCCTTAAGCCAGGTTTTCCCACGAGCAGTAATTTTGCCGCACGTAGAACGTAATAGACTCGGCGTACTGTGTCGCCCACAGAGCAGTGACAAAACAGTGAAGGAGTTTTCGGAGAGAGCGCAACGCGTAGTGCTACAACGTTTTACGTCAGGCGTAACAGCCCAACTGGTTCCGGACGAGTCTATCGCGTTGTACGCTGCGTTCTAGTGATTTAGCACTGAAGACTGTGGAAGAGCAGAGAATAGAGTATCACAGGCTCTGCTCAAAAAAGAAGAGAGAGCTGGGACAGGGCTGAGATATCTAGAATAGGTGGAATATGAAACTAGCACTAATGTGTCAGTGGAATCCAACAATGGCTGGTTCATTGGTTGATTAAAGGGACCAAACTACTACTCCATCAGTCCCTTTTTCCTCGTACAGACAGATCTACATGACTGTATATTAGAAGTTACCTACAACGTAAAACCCAGAGTAAGAAAACCCGAAGATCTACCAAAGGTCAACGAGGGCTAGTTAAGGGACAAAAATGAAGAAAGGGAGACATAGGAAGAAAGGCAGGCGAGGTGCTGCCCGTATCCGGAAGCCCTCGAAAATAGAGTGCTATGAGGGGAGATACATTCTCCAACCTCGCCATTTACCAGAGGTACTCCACTCAGCAACTGCCTAGGAACGACTAGAAACACGGACAGGGCAAGAGAAGCACACAGAGACAAAAGACGAACAAGTTGAACAAACTACGCGCGAGAGGACAGCCGCAGCCCGGTCTGGATATAGGAGGCAACAGAGCGTTCTGACAACCCCTCAATGGATCCATGAGGTTAAGTGACCCTCCCTTAAAGCGAGTAGTGGAAACCCCGCTGACAAATAAAACGTGAAACTACGTCAACCACTGAGGTATCCTCTCCTAACACCAGGGGTAGCGAGTCAGGGAGATTAAAGCACGATTCAGGGCGGCTAAGTTGGGAAAGTGCAGCAAAATGCGTCTAAAGGGAACCACAACGACAGTGAAGTGGGTTCTCGTGACGGTGGAGATGACCATGAGTCAACCAAATATGGCTGATGCGGAGCCGGCAAAGGACAGTAGAGTCTTTGCGAGGGGCCTACTTAGAGGACCTCCACAAATTCGTTGTCTCCTTTATCACCAGTAGTTGGTTTTATGAAGTCAGATTGAGACATTCCGTATTCCATATCCCTAAAACTTGACTGCGCAGTACCGATCGAAGGACTGTTTCCAGAATACCGGCCCCAAGAGTCGGCTTACTGGTGGCCAGTTTGGCCAGGCTATCAGTGAGTTCATTCCCCGTGATCCAGACATAGCCTGGGACCAGACGAAGGTCACTGAGCATCCACATTGCTCAAGGGCATACAGGGAATCCTGGATAGCCATGACCAAGGGTTGGCAAGGATAACACTGGTCGAGAGTTTGCAGATTGCTCAGTGAGTCGCTGCAGATGAGAAAGACTCACCAGTGCAGGAACTGATGTGCTCAAGAGCATGAGGGATTGCAAGAAAAGCCGCGCGGGATTAGCCGAGCGGTCTCAGGCGCTGCAGTCATGGACTGTGCGGCTGGTCCCGGCGGAGGTTAGAGTCCTCCGTCGGGTTTGGATGTGTGTGTTTGTCCTTAGGATAATTTAGATTAAGTAGTGTGTACGCTTAGGGACTGATGACCTTAGCTGTTAAATCCCATAAGATTTCACACACATTTGAACATTTTTGATTGCATGAAAACATTACAGCCATCCGGCAAGAACCGAAGTTCAGTAAGTCCCACCTAAGTAAGGCATACGTGACCAGCAACCATCGAGCCACCAGTATGAGTACCAATAATGAACTGTGCAGTTAACACTCAAGGAACACTTGAGTTTAAACCACTTTCCACCGAATCTTAGTGAACATCAGAACCACCTCTTTTAGCTGCCCAAAAAGAAGAAGAAAAGTGATGCCCTTTTCAAATATTTAAATGAGAACCAAGAGGACAAACTCCACATTAGAAACTGTCTGGAAGAGCTTTCGAAACCACCACCACAAGAGGATGAAACTCATATGTTCTTCAAAAATTTCGGACAGATCCCTTTACGCAGAACAATACTGGTGTTTTCCGAATCGTCATAACGATAGAAATATTAACCAACAGCGTCAGTGTGGTTCCATGAGGGTCATTTAGTAATGAAGTCTCAGAATGGGACGGAGACATCAGAGTCGCATGTACAGCCTGAAACATATTTCCTGTTCAACGTACTGCTCTTATAAACTTAAACACTTATCCTACCGTTCGGGAAAGTGTTAAAAGCCCGCAGCTTAGAATTCTTGTGGCAGCGTTCGCATCTTGCGAGAGACCTCTCAGGATATGACAAATTTATTTGGTTCCTTAAATTTCTGCAACCCAAAAGCGGCAGCGGCCCTAAAGGTGGAAACAATGTGGTGTTCCTGGATAACAAGGGTGGCCAGGACGCTCGTGGTTTGTGACTTTTCTGTTCTTTTCTGAAGTCTTGTATCCAACTGGACAAAAATTTCTATGAAATACATTTCTAAATATGTACGAGACTAATTTCGCTACGGACGAGCTCTGAGGACAGTCCCTCGGCTCTCAATAATTACATTGCTCTAGTCGGGTTCACACACATAACACACCTCCCATGTATATCTGACTGCAGGTCATTAACCACTGCGTGCGGAATACCGGAATACTGTGAATCGGCTACCTTCCTTTCCATGTGTGCTACCTCCTTCTAGATACGTATAGGTGCGAAATTTAAAATGTGCGGTATAATGGCGTTTGCGACTTATTTACTGACTCACCCTCGCAGTTCATCAACTACGAATTATAACCGAAGTCATTCGTAGTGGCAGCACTCGTCAGCACCGTTCTCCAGGTCTTCCACTGACATGTCTACGTCACTCTTTAGGGAAGTTACTTAAATAAGTGAGATTGTCACCCAAGCATTCTGTTTTTCACTACATGACTTTAGTGATGAACAGTACTAATACAATAAATAATACTGAAGAGTACAATGATTTGTACAAGGTTCAGTACTTAAGTTGCTACAAAAAACTCAAATCTATGAAAATTGTTTTGTGGCTGAGGTTTTTGCTGTGTGCTACAGACTTGTAAAATTTTTTCATCGATTTTTTGTAAATAATAAAACATTAATAATTATAACAAAACTGGTTTCACACAATGTAGTCCTCAGACAACAGGAATGGACTGATAGTTAACTCGTTGAAGTTTCATTTC
Organism: Schistocerca serialis cubense; assembly: GCF_023864345.2. Lineage (NCBI taxonomy): Eukaryota > Metazoa > Arthropoda > Insecta > Orthoptera > Acrididae > Schistocerca > Schistocerca serialis. The sequence goes on from NC_064643.1 coordinate 411,342,101, forward strand.
CTGGGAAAACACTAATGCGCTACCTCTTAAGTTTTGCTTCCCTGCCGACGCAAAATGTCGTGTCTGTTCTCGCCGCGCAAACTCCCTGCACGTTGAAATACCCGGCTTTATGGGGGTGTGCAGCGCGCGAGACAAATTACGTGACGTACTGCACCGATAATGGATCTCCTGTAGCACTGACTGCTTTCAGATATATTCCAGGATCCTAGGGCTGAACTAGAAGGCTTTCACCAGCAACAGTCAGTATACTACGAGGGTTATTCCAAAAGTAAGGTCCGGTTATAAAAAAAAAAAATCAAAACTAAAATGTTTTTTCAAAACAATTGTTTTATTTACATTCCTTACATCTTTATCTATTTTTCTACATAACTTCCATACTTATTTAAACATTTGTCACATCGTTCAACAAGCTTTTGAATGCCCATGTTATAGAAATCGGCCGCCTGTGACGATAACCAGTCCTTAACTGCTTCTTTCACTTCATCATCTGTGTCGAAGCGCTTGCCGCCGAGAAACTCCTTTAAGTAACGGAACAGGTGGAAATCACTTGGCGCCAGGTCCGGACTGTAAGGAGGATGGTCCATCTGTTCCCATCCAAATTTCTTGATCAGAGCTTGCGTTTCATTTGCAGTGTGAAGTCTGGCATTGTCATGCAACAACAAGATTCCAGACGACAAAAGACCACGTCGCTTATTCTGGATTGCACGTCGAAGTTTAGTCAGGGTAGCGCAGTAGGCGGCTTTATTAATCGTTGTTCCTCTCTCCATAAAGTCGACTAACAATACTCCACGTCTATCCCAGAACACAGTCGCCATAACCTTACGTGTTGAGATTGTCTGCTTTGCCTTGACCTTGACTGGCGATGACGTGTGACGCCATTGCATTGACTGACGTTTAGACTCTGGAGTGATGTGAGAAACCCATGTCTCATCCCCTGTGACAACATTGTCTAAAAGACTGTCACCTTCCTTATGATATCGCTCCAAAAAATCAAGAGCAAAAGCCATTCTTTTCATTCGTTGGGGCTCAGTAGGCAGCCTGGGAACCCAACGGGCACACAATTTATGAAACTTCAAATGTTCAGACACAATTCTGTACAAAGTTGTTCTACTCACATTCGGAAAATGCCTGTCTACGTCTGTAATAGTGAATCGGCGATCTTCACGAATTTTTTTGTCAACCGCATTGACCAAATCGTCTGAAATCACTGATGGTCGGCCACATCGTGGTTCATCGTGCACATTATCCCGTCCTTCATTAAAAGCTCGCACCCACTTGCGCACTTTACTGTCGCTCATTATGTTAGGACCGTACACTTCAGTAATCTGCCGATGGATTTCCGCCGCTGAATTGTTTCTTGCAGACAAAAACCGTATCACTGCCCTTACTTCACAATCGGCGGGCTGATCAATTGTCTTAAACATTGTAAAGTGACACTGTGAACTACACTCAGCAACAGTAACAAAGCGAATGGCGGCGTTTGACGCGCAAGGCTGGCCGGGAGTCGGCGCGCATGCGTGTTTTGTCATTGGCGCCAAATTTCAATAGTTACGGCGAATCGGACCTTACTTTTGGAATAACCCTCGTACAAACGACCTCCCACCCCATTCTTTCAACTTCTGCAGATAATCTACACGAAGATGAGACAGCACATAGAAACTCTTCGTTTTCACGACAACAAACGCAATATTTTTTTTATTTTAATTAATACCCGCCAAGTCCGTCTCCATCATTAAACTGCACCTCTAGGTAGCCATCACCTCCACCATGTAGATTTCCTACCAATCGAGTGCGGACACACCAACTCGCATACTTGCCTACAAAAACCGGTTAACCTTTGCTAGACTTCACGCCCACATACGAGGAACGCAAATGAAAATTCTTGAAAGTTGTCTGTATGTAACGAAATTCTTTATCAACGAGACGCGACTTTTTTTCCATGGTCTGTCTCATCTCGACTGTTCGCTGAGCTTTCTGGAGTTGTTTTTGGATAACTGTTTCAGTCTGTAGCAGACCACAACTACAGATTTCTTCTCTTGGGAAGAAAAAAAATCGACTTCGAACATTTCAGGTCACTATTATCTACGAAATATTTCGCCTGTAGCTCAATAAGTAGTGTGCCGTCTTGCTGTCACCAAATTATTGCTTTATACTTTTATCTGAATTGCATTTATGGAACTGAAGTGTCAATTAAGCAATTCTTGTTAATAATCCTTTAATTAAGAACCGTACTGAAATGCGTGTGAAGGACGTTTCGTTTTCGAAAATTAGCTGCTGTGAAAATGTTTAGCGTTTCTAAAAAGCATTACGGAAGTATGTCTTCTAGATTTCTCTAGCATGAGACAGTTTCTAGATCCACAATGATCTGATCTAAATATATTAAGCTGGGAAGGAAAAAGCTATATAAAGGTTAGACTATTGAATTCAAAAGTGAACATCCACAAGCAGAAAACTCTGGAATTTCTTCAGAGCGTGTAAAATAACTAAAGCGTATCTTTTCTCCTGGTCGATTCCCATTTTTTCCGGGACGTTATAATGAATGGCTAATACACTACATCACGCCATACTTTAATTTGCTCTACCTTGAACGTGTAGTAATCATATACAAAGAAACAAGCTATAATGTACGGTATAATGTGTCAAAATCCACTTCTTTTTATACTCTACAGGTGACAGTATTTCCAGCGCGAATTCTGGAAAAGAAAGTCGGCCATCTGTACAAATTATACAAATTATCTGTAGTTTAAGGAAACATTGCCTACTATCTCTCTGTTTACAAGCTAGTCCCTAGGGAACGTACCGAGCGACTCGTAGATTTTGAGAGCTCTAAGTACCTCTCGGAACAGTTTAAACTTTAAGACCTTATCGCTAATAAACCTCAGGAGCAGAACGAAAGCACTGTCATCCGTCACCTTCTTCCCCTTCCTTTTCTCCACTACTATCTTTACTCCGCAAATTGCTGCTTTCTGCCAAGACAGTTTTTTTTTTCAACTTCAACGGTGCTGGAAAATACTCTAAGACATAAGAAAGCTTGCAACCCCTAAGGAAGTGTAGCAGACGTGGATCACAGCCTGCAGTGTGCAACGGCAGTCTCCCGTGGAGCTTATTTCCAGGCGGCTTAGGAAAACCAATCCATCAGGCACCATCTTGAAAAACAACAAAAGAGCCCCCGGGGATAGCAGGAACCCGCCGGAGTTGGTCAACATACAAGACCACGTCCCCATGGTATGGTAAAATCTCTGAACCAGTTGAGACAGAAATCGGATTAACAGGCATTTCAACACTCGACTCGGTCGGTTCGGAACTGTACGATACAACACGATAGTATTATTTCACAGCACGTCGTTAGATGCTCGGAACATGCCGCGGATGCTCTCAAAACTCTACTATACTTGCGTAGTATTATTCTAAGTAAACTGAAAGGCGCCACAACAGTGAGATACGTAACGCTCAGAAACTCCCAGCGATAATGGTGATGAAAGCTCAACATGGGAGATGACTTGCGACATTTATCTAAATATTTCATGGGGTGGATGGGAGGTGGCTTTGTCAACGTACTACTACTACGGAATCGCTTCGTGAACTCAAATGTGAATCGTTGAAGAGAAGACAGTGTTCTATTCGCAAAAAAACTATTGATAAAATTTAGAAAACTGTCATTTGTGACTGACTGTGGACTGGTTCTACTGCCGCCAACGTACATTTTGGTGAACGATTGTAACGTTAAGAGTAATTAAGAGAGTTACTCGTTTACCTAGCTCTGGTACTGGAGGAGAACACAATTTGCTTGCTGGGGTGAGTGCGAGTCAGGCGGCCGGCCAGGGCGTGTCCAGGTGCAGCAGAGACTAGCAGCGTCACCGGAAACGGGCAAATCCCAACCTGGGAACGTGGACGGCTGTCGCTCGTATTGAATTGTGCTGGAGACAAAATCCCAAGAAATGGCGGAGTGTCTGGCATGTTAAAGATGGGTAACTTACAGCTCTTTGACATTCGACAATAACTCACTGCCAGATAAAATGCAAATCTGAATACATCTGTGATCTCAGAAAAATGAGGCACATCCAATGGCACAACGATATTTCCATATCTTTATAACTACAGAAGTTAATATTTCACAGTGAATAAACATTTACACAATGAACCTCTGAATTAATGCTTAATCTGTTCATGGGTTTTCAGCAAACTACATATATCTCAGATGATAGCATTGCACTATAGCTATTATCCCTGAAAGCTGTATAGCTGTATCTATTTTAGTTATTGATTATGACGTCTTTTATATCTGTTTCTTTATGAAAATGTGTGTCAGAACATCGTATCCGCCACAGTTACACAGCAAATGAACACAACATCAATACCTCACTTTGTCATACTTGTGTAGCTATTTAATGAACCGATTACCATTTTGCCAGTAACTTTATTCAGATGTAGATTGAAATTGCTATTAAAAAACTATGCTGATTTAAAAAAGGACAATTGCATGTGTTAGTGGACACTACAATTGAAAATAGAACCGAAAAACTCTTCTGTCGAGGGCATAAATAATTGTCTAAACAAGATTTAACTTCAATTATTTTTCATTTAACGTGAGTGCAGTTGCTCGGGAAAGTGGGCCTGTTTATTTACGTATAAACTATTACTTATATTTATTGTAAATCTTGTGAATGTAACTGAATGTTTGTAACATTTCTTTTATTTGAATATTGCTGTAATACATTAGTTTAGTGCGGGAAAGTGGTCTAGACGGGTCAAATCATGTCTGCAGCACGTGAGAACGATGTATTTTTGGTGGGGATGGCCTTCAGCCAAAGGAAAAGCTGACAGTAGCAGAACACTACAACAGTCAAATGGAGGCTGGGAATTTTTGAGTGAAGAACTAAAGGGAGCAATCCTGGACACTTTGTGGCGAGTTCTGGAAGAAGGCAGACATGTCTAGAGTAACATGAGCAGTTCATTCGTACAGGTTTCTGGGCAGTGAATAGCTGCTACAATATTCTAACTTTTGAAGGGACTATACATTTTGAGACGTCTGAATGTGTTCCAGAGTGGGACTCTAACTTTTGCCGCTTGATTTACGTAAATGAGAATAGAGTATGAGTTACTAGTCCTCATATTAATTATCATGTTGAACTCTGAACTATTAAAGCTTGTACAGAGATATTTTACGACCAGAACATAGTCCACAGCTAGCAATAGTGATTTACTGAACAGGTTTCCTCTGCATAATTTTATCTCTCGATAACGTATAGGGTAACATTTTGGGGAAGGTACGAAGAACATCTTTAGATCCAACAAAGTCATGTGTGGTGTTGAGTTACGAACCTCCAGGTGGCCCCTCTTTAACTAATTGTTTATTAGACTGGCGTCGAAGCACGTCCGTTCGCCTATGAGTTGTATGTGTGACAGCTTGAACTTGTTTCAGAGGAACAGCAGCGTTCATTCTGCTAACACCAGGCAGAGAAATGATTTTTAGGTCAGGAACTTGTCCTTGGGTAATAAAAAAATGCGCGCACACTCTGTAACACACTTTTAAACCCCCCCCCCCCCCCTCCCACACCCTACAATAGTTCACGACGAATTACAAATTTTAAGGCAAAGTTGAAAGCTTTACCATCATAAAGTTTTATTGCTTACCAAAATGGCTTTCACTGTATCATGCTAATGATGATGTTGTTGTTGATTTGTTGTTGTTGTTGATGATGATGATAGTTTGTGGGGCGCACAACATCGAGGTCATCACCACCCGTACATGTTCCCAGTCTTTACAGCTCCAATCTCAGCACTTACCGAATAATGAAGAGATGAGGAGGACAACATAAACACCCAGTCCCCAGGCGGAGAAAATCCCCGACCAGGCCGGGAATCGAAACCGAGACCCCGTGTCCAGAGGTAATAAAACCAGCCAGCCACTAGCACAAGAGCTGCGGACGTATCGTGCTAATTGTTACTCGGTTAAATTAATAGAAAATTATAAGAAGACTGTTGATGTATGTATATTTTAGGTTATTATGATTCTGTTGCGGTGACTGTAACACTGTCTTGAATCGGGACGTAAGAAAACCTGTCATGTAAAGAGGATTAAAGGTTGTTTACGTTAATCGTTTCAGCCTTGCCCCTCCCCTTTTTTATTATTTAGAATAAATTGTTTATAAGTTAATGGTCAATTAAGGAGCCGTCCTTGTTACAGTAGGCTCAGCCGCGTGAATTAATATGTATCACGTGTCTAAAGAGAAAGCTATTATTATTGCATTAGATGGTTTAGAACTAGGTTGTCGAAGTCACTGTTCATGCGCTGCAACTAAGTTTATGCCAGTAACATTTCGGGCAGTTTATTAATTTTCTACTAGTGCATGCCACTGGACTTTCTACGCCATGGGATAGGATACTGAACTAGAGTGTTAAGTAATTTCCTGTGTCTGGGAAACAATGTTCCGGTCACTTCTGGAACATTATTCTGCGGTATTACACCACTTAGCGATAATAACCAACTTCGGAACGCTCGCGAGTCTACTCGACATCGTAATATTACTCCAATCTTCCTTTTAAGCAAATTACCTTCGACTCAGTTCCTGGGACCTCATCTTCTCAACACGATCTCACAACGAACACTGCTGCAGTTGGTGGACTCCACATTTCCTCCGCACCCCCAAAACTTTGTTCTCTCTTACAGCTAGACAGACACCGCTCAACCTCCTCCCCCACTTAGTTATAAATCGCGGGTGTGCATTACGGAACCGTTCTAGCCGATGCCCAAATCTGATACAGTGCAAAAGGCCCTGCTGAAATTTCCAGAACGAATCTATCGATAAATAAGAGTTCACTCAGGACAAAAAAGTAGAAGAACAAGTTACGATATTTTTATATTCTGTTGTGAGCTTCGAAATGTTTTGCTCCAATAGTGCAGGCAAAAGCGAGGATAGATCCTGCCGTCCATGCGATGACAGACAGCTTTTTCTTTATTTAATGTACAATGTATGTTTATTGTTATGTTGGTATTCACTCAGAGAACTCTACACTTACGATTTACGTGCAATATTGCATGACATACTCGTATTTTTGTGTATACCACCTTCAGCATTTTTTTCTGACTTCCAACATGGATATTATCGGAGTTGTTTTCATTTTCTGCTCAAAGCGACATTCTCAAAAATAGCTGAACATTTTAGTAAATATGTTTTTTTAATAGTTCTGTAGCCTGTAGCCTACATTGCTTGGCCATTTTTTAGACAGAGATCTAATAAAATTAAACAAGGCTGCCAACAATTTTTGGATCTGAAAGACGATAAAGGTGACAACTTTACTTAAGATGCTACAGCACGTCAAAAATAAGACCACTGATTTAAAGAGAAAAATATCCCTCACCAAAAAGGCCGGTTAAGATCGCAATTAACTCTTTACAAATAAGAAGAAGGCATTTCTTTCACCTTTATTCTAATAGCTGTCAAGTGCGACGTGCTTCATCCTTATTTTATAGTTCTTCACTGTTTAAGGATATCGAAAACAAATGCGTTACTTTGGATGGCTTTGGCCATTATTTACTTATAATTACGTTAAGTTGAGCTGTACTTGGTTCTATTGTATTGGTATCCAACTTGAGAAGCTTCCAGAGCGGTCTAAGACGCTACAGTCATGAACTGTGCGGCTGGTCCTGGCGGAGGTTCGAGTCCTCCCTCGGGCGTGTGTGTGTGTGTGTGTGTGTGTGTGTGTGTGTGTGTGTGTGACCTTAGCAGTTAAGTCCTATAAGATTTCACACACACACACACACACACACACACACACACACACACACACACACACACACACACACACAGAAGCTTCCATTCATCTACTAGCCGATCACAATCAATATCCAGCGGTAATGATTTTGCGATGCTTACATTACCACTGAAACTTTCTGGTGATGTCCTGTTACGCGGGTGATGATGCCGGAAATACTGCAGATTCTTTGACCCTGCCAAGTTGGTTTGAAGAAGATTATATTTGCAGATCTCAGTGGAACACTTCTTAACGTGCGTCAAGAACTGGCGTTTTCAGATACCTGCTGGAGAGCTGTTGTATCATCATCAAAAAAGAACATGTCTTGTAGAGACAGTAAATTTGATTCCTGTAATATATGTTCTCGTACGCATTTTCAACTTCTCGCGGCCTATTGAATAATTCATTAAATATCGAACAAACAGCAGCGCAAATAGTATTACTTCAACTGATATTTCGGCCACGTATCGTCCGAACATCCTCAGAGTGAGTCGCAAGACTGACGATGACGTGCCAAAAAATGTCCAAAATATCAGTTGAAGTAGTATTTGCGCGGCTGCTTGCCCGATATTTATTGTATCCTCTGATAGTTTACAAGTCTTCAATACCGACGTTTTACAAATTATTCCTAGCAACACCTGAAGAAGTCTTAATTTCATTATGAAGCAGATGCATCAATGGCTCCTTTTTCTTCCGTGAATCGGATTAAAATGTGTGTAGTGAAGCAAACAAATGGCAATTCAGTTTTCATTGTGTGTGTGTGTGTGTGTGTGTGTGTGTGTGTGTGTGTGTGTGTGGTTTTTTTTTTTTTTTTCAGAAGTTGAAGATTGTGTGAGTACCCACTGTTGGAAGCTAGAGTAGACGTCTTTGCTGGAATAAAATGTAAGAACTATTTCTGATACCATCGGACTGCTGAAGCTGTTTCCAGTGTTACCCATCTGGATGTGCTATGCTTTATGAAATGAAGTCTAGGTAATCCCAATAAATGCTGTATGTCGGAGAAGTCTTCCATTAAAATATACCATATGAAAATATTTTCATTTGCAAAAATTACCAAATTCAAATTTGCACAAACACTTTTCGTGCAAATAAATTTTTGTGGCAATCGCACGGTCCGATTCCATCCGTCTATCCAAACTCACGAACTCCTCTGTGACGTCATGAGATTGCGTTGCGAAGAATGTGAGTGGTCTGTTATTAGATGTTTTCTGTGATTGTCTCAGTTATTGTCGTAATCTATGATGTTTGACAACAATGCATAGCTCAAATAGTCGTGAATGCAACTACAGTTATGTTATTTATAATTTCGGTTTTTACAAATATTTGGCTTGTTTTCGAGGACGACGTCGTTGAGAAATAGATTGATCTTATAGGAGTAGTGTTGTTGTTATTGGGAGTCTTACTCTTGTGGTGGATATTTTGTTTTTGTGATTTGGTTTGTAGTAATGATTTAAATGAATGTGGTCCAGTATTTATTAATTATTGGTTACTTGTTTTCATTTATTGACCTGTTAATTTTAGTTTGTTGTGCGATTCCAGTTTTTAACTATATTTTCTTTCAGTTAATTCTGAAGGAATTTGTATGTTTTTTGATTAAGCCGTCGTTTTATGGGAGTGTCCGAGACTATCTTTGTCTTCGCTTCAAGTATACGAGTGAAACGAAGTATTGGATTCCTTTTTCTTTTGTTTTTTCCGTTTATTTAAGACGAATTCATGTATGCCATTTCTCAATTTTTTTTGAGGGGTGATGTGTGGTATCGTTGTCTTCATTTGAGTTGTTTAAGCCCAGCGTACAATGCGATTCCACATTTTTATATTAGCATTTGCTTTATTCTGTGGTAATTTGTGTGTTATTTTTCGATTATCTCGTTTCGTGTGGGTATGTCTAGTATCGCTGTCTTCGTCTCCGTTATATAGTTCCAGCGAAATATTCGATTCCAGTTCTGTGTTTCTTGCTTTTTTTGGTTATCCAGGAGGAGTTCATGTTACTTTTAGATTTTTGGTTGCTTGGGAATGATCTTAACTTTATTAATTTTTTTTTTTAGTTTGTCCACGCCCGAAACCCACTCATTCCCGTGGTTGCCCCTTCAATTTGCTGATTCAAATACTTCACTTGTTTTTTATATTTTTTGATCTAGTGACTAAAAGTGGTTTCTAACGCAGGAAGTAACTAGAAGCGAATAAAAGAAAAACAAGTTACTACATGTGACAAACGGCACTTGTTGGTAGCACTGAATAAAACTGAACTTTTATCTTTTCAAAAACACTACTTATCGCTGTCGGTGAGATACACTTTTTCGTCTCCGTGCGTTGTGTGGAGTCAGCCTGAGAAGACGGTGGGGCCAGTTGCTGGTCCCGGCCAAGACGGGAGCCGTTGCTAGGCTACGACCGAGGACGGTGTCCAGTGCCTTGTCTGCATCGACTGTTCATCGTAGGGTGTGAGGCAGTGCCAGGATGCCTACCCACTATTCTGTCTGTCGCCTGACCACTCCACTCGGGGCGCGGACATAATGGCGCGCGACCGCTCGAGGGACGCTCGGAAGATAGAGAGCGAAACTGAGAGGGGGAGGGAAAGGGACGGCCGACACACACACACACACACACACACACACACACACACAGAGAGAGAGAGAGAGAGAGAGAGAGAGAGAGAGAGAGAGAGGGGCCAGGCGCCGGGGCAGATAATTTTGGCACTAAAACCAACAAATGAAACTGTCCGACGCGCAAGTCGTTCGTGAGAAAAAAACCATTCAGCACAAACTTTCTTATTGCATTCTGACGCAATTCTGGACTCGATTCGAGGTCTTTTCCCAGTAAATGTCACGGCGTAGCTGACTGTGCAGGTAGTTGTTATATTCCAAAAAAAATTTCCGCATTTTCTCCAGTTCCACGAAAATGAACTGAATCTTGTGAAGGGAGATAGTTTTATGAAGTGCCGTTATTCTACATCTGCACTGTGCAAAAAGCCTTTCTAATATCGTTGCTAAGTGTGCCAGTTATGAATATCCGACTCTTCTTTCCTGATGCATTCGGGAACAACGGTCACGTGCTCCAGCATCTTATGTTGTTGCTGGTCAGTAAGATACGTGTGAGGGGGAGTAATACCCTGCTTCCCCTTTCTTGAACCCCCGGAACTTAACAGTTTCCACAATAAGCTTCTCCGTGAAACCGAACAAGGTCCTAGGCCGCGATGAAATCTCTGAGATTTCACTCAAAGTTTGCGGACGCGCTAGTCCCTTTTTAAATAATCATATGCAGGTATTGGACGAAAATATGTGAACACCACAAACACCACTTAACCATGGCTAATATCATATAGGAAACCCATCACCATTCAGAACAGCTTCCAGTCGTCTCGGAATGGATAAAAGCAGTTCCTGTGAGGTTTTCAAGCGTGTGTTATACCATTCTTCCTGAAAAACCGTGGTAAGTTCAGGTAACTATGATTGAGGTGGCTACCGATCACGCGCCATTACTTTCAAAGACGTCCACGGAGGTTCAATATATTGAGACCTGGTGACTATTGTGGCCAGGGGAGATGCAAAAACTCATCCTCGTGCTCACAAATGCTGTCCACGACGATACGAGCTGCATGAAATGGGGTCCTGTGGTCTTGGAACACAGCGCCAGGATTGGGAACAACCATTTTACCACGGGATGGACCTGATCAGCCAAAATGGTCACATGATCCTTGACAGTGAAGCGACCTTGCAGAGTACCCATGGAGCGCAGGAATACCACGATATGTCTGCCCAAATCGTCACCGAACCCCCGCCATGTTTCACTTTTAGGACGTAAAGTCGGCCAGAACTTAGAAACACTGTGTTACAAGACTTACCTGACCGAATGATTTTCTTCCATTGCTACATAATCCAGATTTCCCAATTCGGCACCATGTTAACCTGTTTCGGCAGTTTCCGTCACTGTTGAGTGGTTTTGGAATTCTGGCTCGCCCTTCAGTTCCCACCTCATGGAGCTCCCTTCGTACTGTTTTGGTACGACATTCAGTCCTGCAGTGGCTTTTGCAGTTGTCGTCCTCTTATTTTTTGTCTCAGTCCTCTTCAACATACACTTTCGCCCACGTTGTGATTTAGCGGAGGATGTTTCTCCGCTTTCGCTATATGCGTTGTAAGTCTTCGATACAATTCTCCTTGAAACACCAAATACTTCGGCTACCTTAGTAACGGAAGGACCATCATAAGAGCACCAACAATTTACTCACATTTGAATTTATTTATCCCTGACGTAATGCACTCACAACTTCGCAGGACACTTTCTGACCGCGACTGACTTCAAGTGCCACGCTTGCAACATATTAAGGACACTGCAAAAATGTCGTTTGTAGTCAAAGAACAGCCCAATTTGCAGGCTTGGCTAGCATCTACATGCATGTTCAATCATTTATTTCTGGTGGTGTTTCTATATTTGTGTCCGTGTCCACTATCCCTTAACCCCTCGAACAGAAAATTGTGCTCCAAAAGTTGCAAAAAGTCACAGGTCACGAAAGTCTATAAGAAGGATAGTATAAGTGACCCGTAAAACTTCGCCTAAGATCTCTGACATCCATCCGTTGTACGATCTTATAATGTTTTCAGAGTTTAAATGCAATGAAGTTTCTCGAACAGAATGACCTGTTACATTCCAAAATCAACTCACGTTTTTCTCATATGACAGCCTGAAAACCATGGACCAAGGCAATCAGGTTCACTCATTATTTCTTGACTTTTGAAAAGCATGCGACGCTTATTAACTAAGGCTGCTTCTTATCTGACCATTAACTTAAAAAAAATTATTCTAAATAATAAAAATAATAAAAAATCATCGTACGGGATATCAAATAAAATATGGGACTGGACTGACGATTTCTTGGTAAGGAGGACGCAATATGTCATTTCAGATGGAGAGTAAATCATCTGTAAAGGAACGTGAGTAGTGCTCGAGAGAAATGTTGCTGTTGAACTTTCCTTGAGTGAAATATTTCGACAAAAATAATCTGTGTAGTATATAGCATGATGCTCGACAATATGTATGCAGATGTTTGTCAATGTTAGCGTTGTCAGCTAATGTCGAGGAAGGCATAGATTAGTCTGGCCGAGCGGTTCTAGGCGCTTCAGTCGAACTGCGCGACCGCTACGGTCGCAGGTTCGAATCCTGCCTCGGGCATGCATGTGTGTGATTTCCTTAGGTTAGTTAGGTTTAAGTGGTTCTAAGTTCTAGGGGACTGATGACCTCAGATGTTAAGTCCCATAGTGCTCAGAGCCATTTGAACCATTTGAAGCCGTGGATTCTATTCCCGTAGAACTCAGATTTTTCTGTGGCGGATGGTTCTGGAACGCGGGACATCCAGACTCGTGAGGAGAAATGCGAAGGCGCTTGGATAAGTAATTAACTACTTACATCGTGATGCGAGACATCTAATTGTCGTGAAAGCTTTAGACTTCCATCAGCTGGGAGCCACGTGACATTTAATTACTTGCAACTACAGTAAACTGATGGCTACTGGATAGGAAGTAAAACGCTTTTAACTGATCTTATTGCTCATTAATTTTATGCTTGCTTCTAACTATGGAAGTACAAGGCTTTAAACACTACTGTATACTCGGAATGACTATTTAGAGATTGTTTTTTTTGAAGCGAAAATTGCGCGGCGCTTTCTTAACACGTACTTGCAAGGAAAAAGTTTTAGATGGTGCCGACCACAGTCTCACAGTGTTTTTAGAAAGAGTACACCGCCATTTGAGTATATATATTATTGTAGTTTTCTTCTGCACTCTGTATATTTTGGCTTTTACGTCATTATCGAGTACAATGCTAAAAATTCTTAAACGATTATCACGTCATATGTGGTGAAGTCTGTCCAAAGCACGTAATCAGGACCTGCTTCTGGCTGACTTTAGCAGATATGACGTGTTAATGGCTTAAGAATTTTTATCGTTGTACTCGATAATGACGTAAAAACCAAAATCTGGATTGTAAACAAGAAAACAGTAACACAGTGAAATGGCGCTGTACTCTTTTAGAAAAGTATTTACGTGTGTTTCTCTGCATGTCGTATTTTATGAGTCAGCGAAAATTGAGTGGAACTAGGAGGTAGTTCTCTGCATAATGATACGTCGTGTCTACCACATCTGTGGGCGTAATGCGGAGAGAGCAGTCGTGAACAGCTACGACAAACAACTACTCCACCAGTGAACGGGACTTAAAGCGCTGTATAGTAGAATGAAAGCTCCCTCCGTGTGGTGGTGCAGAGAACCGCTGCAGAATATTCAGCTTTACGGAAGAATTTGGCTAGAGACGGTGGCCGGCGGCCGGCGGCCAGACGCAGCGACGAGAAGGATGGAAGTGCACATGGAAAGTGAAAGTTCGATCTGGCCGGCAGCTCTGGCACGAGTGGAAGAACAAAAGGCACCTCCTCCTGCTTCTGTGTATGTGTGTGTGTGTGTGTGTGTGGCTCGGTCGCGGTCGGGTGGGTGACCCGGAGCGCCCAAGGCCAGCGTCTGCCGCCCGTTACTCAGCGGTAGAAGCAGAGGCAGAAGCAGGAGCTAGCGGAACTCCGTCTGCCGGCACACTGCTCGCTCCCACGGGCGCGCCCACACGACACGAGACACGAGCTCGCGCTAACCGTTCCCGCTGTACGCGCCGCTCACATAGGCAAACTGTCGTTGCTCCTCACTCAGGCGCGGATCCAGGGATGAGTTCGGCGACAGAGGGGGGGGGGGGGGGGGGGGAATCGTTTCTTACTACCCCCCTCTCCCCTGCCTGACAAAGGTAGTGAGGGACCCAGAAGGAGAGGAGACAGTAAAATGGAACTTCGCGGACTGAGACGATACATGATGTTTCAGTGATAAAAAAAAATTGTGTCAAATTTACAAAGAACTACGCAGTATGAGCCCACTTATCAATCTACATCTACATCTATACTCCGCGAGCCACCTTACGGTGTGTGGTGGAGGGTACTTATTGTACCACTATCTGATCCCCCCTTCCCTGTTCCATTCACGAATTGTGCGTGGGAAGAACGACTGCTTGTAAGTCTCCGTATTTGCTCTAATTTCTCGGATCTTTTCGTTGTGATCATTACGCGAGATATATGTGGGCGGTAGTAATATGTTGCCCATCTCTTCCCGGAATGTGCTCTCTCGTAATTTCGATAATAAACCTCTCCGTATTGCGTAACGCCTTTCTTGAAGTGTCCGCCACTGGAGCTTGTTCAGCATCTCCGTAACGCTCTCGCGCTGACTAAATGTCCCCATGACGAATCGCGCTGCTTTTCGCTGGATCATGTCTATCTCTTCTATTAATCCAACCTGGTAAGGGTCCCATACTGATGAGCAATACTCAAGAATCGGACGAACAAGCGTTTTGTAAGCTACTTCTTTCGTCGATGAGTCACATTTTCTTAGAATTCTTCCTATGAATCTCAACCTGGCGCCTGCTTTTCCCACTATTTGTTTTATTTGATCATTCCACTTCAGATCGCTCCGGATAGTAACTCCTAAGTATTTTACGGTCGTTACCGCTTCCAATGATTTACCACCTATGGCATAATCGTACTGGAATGGATTTCTGCCCCTATGTATGCGCATTATATTACATTTATCTACGTTTAGGGAAAGCTGCCAGCTGTCGCACCATGCATTAATCCTCTGCAGGTCCTCCTGGAGTACGTAAGAGTCTTCTGATGTTGCTACTTTCTTGTAGACAACCGTGTCATCTGCAAATAGCCTCACGGAGCTACCGATGTTGTCAACTAAGTCATTTATGTATATTGTAAACAATAAAGGTCCTATCACGCTTCCCTGCGGTACTCCCGAAATTACCTCTACATCTGCAGATTTTGAACCGTTAAGAATGACATGTTGTGTTCTTTCTTCTAGGAAATCCTGAATCCAATCACAAACCTGGTCCGATATTCCGTAAGCTCGTATTTTTTTCACTAAACGTAAGTGCGGAACCGTATCAAATGCCTTCCTGAAGTCCAGGAATACGGCATCAATCTGCTCGCCAGTGTCTACGGCACTGTGAATTTCTTGGGCAAATAGGGCGAGCTGAGTTTCACATGATCTCTGTTTGCGGAATCCATGTTGGTTATGATGAAGGAGATTTGTATTATCTAAGAACGTCATAATACGAGAACACAAAACATGTTCCATTATTCTACAACAGATTGACGTAAGCGAAATAGGCCTATAATTATTCGCATCTGATTTATGACCCTTCTTGAAAATGGGAACGACCTGCGCTTTCTTCCCGTCGCTAGGTACTTTACGTTCTTCCAGCGATCTACGATAAATTGCTGATAGAAAGGGGGCAAGTTCTTTAGCATAATCACTGTAGAATCTTAAGGGTATCTCGTCTGGTCCGGATGCTTTTCCGCTACGAAGTGATAGCAGTTGTTTTTCAATTCCGATATCGTTTATTTCAATATTTTCCATTTTGGCGTCCGTGCGACGGCTGAAGTCAGGGACCGTGTTACGATTTTCCGCAGTGAAACAGTTTCGGAACACTGAATTCAGTATTTCTGCCTTTCTTCGGTCGTCCTCTGTTTCGGTGCCATCGTGGTCAACGAGTGACTGAATAGGGGATTTAGATCCGCTTACCGATTTTACATATGACCAAAACTTTTTAGGGTTCTTGTTTAGATTGTTTGCCAATGTTTTATGTTCGAATTCGTTGAATGCTTCTCTCATTGCTCTCTTTACGCAATTTTTCGCTTCGTTCAGCTTTTCCTTATCAGCTATGATTCGACTACTCTTAAACCTATGATGAAGCTTTCTTTGTTTCCGTAGTACCTTTCGTACATGATTGTTATACCACGGTGGATCTTTCCCCTCGCTTTGGACCTTAGTCGGTACGAACTTATCTAAGGCGTACTGGACGATGTTTCTGAATTTTTTCCATTTTTGTTCCACATCCTCTTCCTCAGAAATGAACGTTTGATGGTGGTCACTCAGATATTCTGCGATTTGTGCCCTATCACTCTTGTTAAGCAAATATATTTTCCTTCCTTTCTTGGCATTTCTTATTACACTTGTAGTCATTGATGCAACCACTGACTTATGATCACTGATACCCTCTTCTACATTCACGGAGTCGAAAAGTTCCGGTCTATTTGTTGCTATGAGGTCTAAAACGTTAGCTTCACGAGTTGGTTCTCTAACTATCTGCTCGAAGTAATTCTCGGACAAGGCAGTCAGGATAATGTCACAAGAGTCTCTGTCCCTGGCTCCAGTTCTGATTGTGTGACTATCCCATTCTATACCTGGTAGATTGAAGTCTCCCCCTATTACAATAGTATGATCACGAAACTTCTTCACGACGTTCTGCAGGTTCTCTCTGAGGCGCTCAACTACTACGGTTGCTGATGCAGGTGGTCTATAGAAGCATCCGACTATCATATCTGACCCACATTTGATACTTAACTTAACCCAGATTATTTCACATTCGCATTCGCTAATAACTTCACTGGATATTATTGAATTCTTTACTGCTATAAATACTCCTCCACCATTGGCGTTTATCCTATCCTTGCGGTATATATTCCATTCTGTGTCTAGGATTTCGTTACTGTTCACTTCCGGTTTTAACCAACTTTCCGTTCCTAATACTATATGCGCACTATTTCCTTCAATAAGAGATACTAATTCAGGAACCTTGCCCTGGATACTCCTGCAGTTTACCAATATTACGTTGACTTTTCCTGTTTTTGGTCTCTGAGGACGGACGTTCTTTATCAACGATGATAATGTCCTCTCTGGTAAGCCGTCAGGTATTTTATCGTTTCACCCAAGGGGGGTCCCTCTAACCTAAAAAACCCCCGTGTGCACGCCACACGTACTCTGCTACCCTAGTAGCTGCTTCCGGTGTGTAGTGCACGCCTGACCTGTCTAGGGGGGCCCTACAGTTCTCCACCCAATAACGGAGGTCGATGAATTTGCAACCATTATAGTCGCAGAGTCGTCTGAGCCTCTGGTTTAGACCCTCCACACGGCTCCAAACCAGAGGACCGGGATCGACTCTGGGCACTATGCTGCAGATATTAAGCTCAGCTTGCACTCCGCGTGCGATGCTGGTTGTCTTCACCAAATCAGCCAGCCGCCGGAAGGAACCAAGGATGGCCTCAGAACCCAAGCGGCAGGCGTCATTCGTTCCGACATGTGCTACTATCTGCAGCCGGTCACACCCAGTGCGTTCAATAGCTGCCGGAAGGGCCTCCTCCACATTACGGACGAGACCCCCCGGCAAGCACACCGAGTGCACACTGGCATTCTTCCCCGACCTACCCGCTATTTTCCTAAGGGGCTCCATAACCCGCCTAACGTTGGAGCTCCCTATAACTAATAGGCCCGCCCTCTGTGACTGTCGGGACCTTGCCGGAGAATCGGCCACTGGCCCAACAGGCGAGGCATCCTGTGGTGGCTCGGAAACGATGTCATCACCACTAGGAAGCACCCCGTACCTGTTGGAAAGGGGTAAGGCAGCTGCCACGCGGCCAGATCCCACCTTCGCCTTTCGGCCAGGCACGCGCGAGCCCACCACTGTCCGCCATTCACCCTGGAGTGATGGATGACCGGTAAGATGCTCACTGCCGGAAGACGCAGCGACATCAGGGGTTCCATGCGATTCCAAGGCCACCGAAGTAGGCATAGGTCTCACCACAGTTGCCCCAACGCCACTACGAGCCGACGCCTGCGCCTCGAGCTCGATGAGCCTAACAGACAAAGCCTCCACCTGCCCCCGAAGAGTGGCCAATTCTCCTTGCGTCCGCTCACAACAACCACAGTCCCTACACATGACTATGTTTACCCTACAAGCGAACGGTGTACTCGCCTTATTAGCAGCAGGAAATCGAAGTGCTCTCTCACTGACGGTCTAACCGACACTGAGCTGTTCTAACCAAACAAACAAAAGCCTGTACGATACGAGGGTCAGTAGCAACGGCGATACTGTACACTACACTGTTATTAAAATAAACGGTTGTGTCTAGTAGGCACTCAAACACGCAAGAAATTACAAAAATAAAATACACTCCTGGAAATTGAAATAAGAACACCGTGAATTCATTGTCCCAGGAAGGGGAAACTTTATTGACACATTCCTGGGGTCAGATACATCACATGATCACACTGACAGAACCACAGGCACATAGACACAGGCAACAGAGCATGCACAATGTCGGCACTAGTACAGTGTATATCCACCTTTCGCAGCAATGCAGGCTGCTATTCTCCCATGGAGACGATCGTAGAGGTTCTGGATGTAGTCCTGTGGAACGGCTTGCCATGCCATTTCCACCTGGCGCCTCAGTTGGACCAGCGTTCGTGCTGGACGTGCAGACCGCGTGAGACGACGCTTCATCCAGTCCCAAACATGCTCAATGGGGGACAGATCCGGAGATCTTGCTCGCCAGGGTAGTTGACTTACACCTTCTAGAGCACGTTGGGTGGCACGGGATACATGCGGACGTGCATTGTCCTGTTGGAACAGCAAGTTCCCTTGCCGGTCTGGGAATGGTAGAACGATGGGTTCGATGACGGTTTGGATGTACCGTGCACTATTCAGTGTCCCCTCGACGATCACCAGTGGTGTACGGCCAGTGTAGGAGATCGCTCCCCACACCATGATGCCGGGTGTTGGCCCTGTGTGCCTCGGTCGTATGCAGTCCTGATTGTGGCGCTCACCTGCACGGCGCCATACACGCATACGACCATCATTGGCACCAAGGCAGAAGCGACTCTCATCGCTGAAGACGACACGTCTCCATTCGTCCCTCCATTCACGCCTGTCGCGACACCACTGGAGGCGGGCTGCACGATGTTGGGGCGTGAGCGGAAGACGGCCTAACGGTGTGCGGGACCGTAGCCCAGCTTCATGGAGACGGTTGCGAATGGTCCTCGCCGATACCCCAGGAGCAACAGTGTCCCTAATTTGCTGGGAAGTGGCGGTGGGGTCCCCTACGGCACTGCGTAGGATCCTACGGTCTTGGCGTGCATCCGTGCGTCGCTGCGGTCCGGTCCCAGGTCGACGGGCACGTGCACCTTCCGCCGACCACTGGCGACAACATCGATGTACTGTGGAGACTTCACGCCCCACGTGTTGAGCTATTCGGCGGTACGTCCAACCGGCCTCCCGCATGCCCACTATACGCCCTCGCTCAAAGTCCGTCAACTGCACATACGGTTCACGTCCACGCTGTCACGGCATGCTACCAGTGTTAAAGACTGCGATGGAGCTCCGTATGCCACGGCAAACTGGCTGACACTGACGGCGGCGGTGCACAAATGCTGCGCAGCTAGCGCCATTCGACGGCCAACACCGCGGTTCCTGGTGTGTCCGCTGTGCCGTGCGTGTGATCATTGCTTGTAGAGCCCTCTCGCAGTGTCCGGAGCAAGTATGGTGGGTCTGACACACCGGTGTCAATGTGTTCTTTTTTCCATTTCCAGGAGTGTAGTAACTACCCAGATAACTGAAAATAAGTTGTACCTGTTTGAAGCTCGCAAAAATGTGTAACAAGCGAACGGTGTACTCGCCTTATTAGCAGCAGGAAATCGAAGTGCTCTCTCACTGACGTTGCAGCCCCTCTGGCCTGGATGCATGTAGTGATTTCGTTTGGGAAAGGTGTGATAATGCCGTTTTATCATCTCCTGAGCAAAGTGGCCCACAACCGTTTTAGCTGGTATCTGATATTCTGCATACTGGCACTCTGAAGGACGTCCGAGCTGGTCTCACGCATGTACACTGTACTATCAGTGACAGATCTGCAGCTCTTGCTGGTGATCGGAGTACCCCACCATCACGCAGACAGTTCATAAAGAGCAGTCTCCTACAAAAACCATATACAGTTTATCTTCCTGAGGCATATTGAATCTCAACTTTTACCTGCGATAACGATGCAAACCGAAGCAACGTGTTAAAATTTTTACCAGCAATGGGGTTAGAACCCAGGTCTCTCACTTATTAGGCAGATGCACTAGCCTTTACGCCACACTGGCACTGCAGCTACGTTGAACACCCTAGTATGTCTCCCTTCCCGTTACAAATTCCAACTCGTGCCTCAGCCTATTGCTATTTCCTTGGAAGGGAAGTAGCAATGGGCTGAGGCATGAGTATTGCATCAGTATTGCTAAGGCTCTCCAAATTGGAATAGCAACTTAGCAATGAGCGAAACGGGGTTATCCTGCCAGTACCTCAGGCGTAGCTGATATATATTCCTGAGACATATTGAATCTCATTTTTATCTATGATAATGGTGAAGGCCATGGTGTGGTGTAATGGCTGCTACATCTACGTAATAAGCTAGAGACCCGGAATCGAATGCTGGTTCTAGCAGAAATTTTAATTCATTGCTTCAGCCTACATCATTATCGTAGATAAAGGAGAGACTCAATATATCTCAGGAAAATCAACTTTATATCGCCTATGCATGCAGGATCAATTCCATTTCGCTCATTGCTAAGGTCCTATTCCAACATGGGAGAGCCTCAGCAATACTGCTGCTAGTTTATAAGTGGAACAGCAATGGGCTGAGGCGTGAGCTGGAATTTGTATCAGGGAGTGAGACGTACTAGGGTATTCCGAGTATGTGACAGTGGCATAACAGGTAACGCATCTACGTCGTAAGCGCCGGCACGGTAGCTCGTCGTGTTCGGTCATAGGGTCAGCTACCATCTGTAAACTGAGTGAACGGATTAAAGAAGAACCTGAACGAGTGTCATCGGACGTCTGCCCCGAACAAGTTCAACGAAAAATGTAGAACAAAATGCGACGAAAAAAGGTAAGCAGGAGACTCGGGTTCGAATCATGGTCCCGGTACAAATTTTAATTCGTTGCTTCGACATACATCATTATTGTAGAGTACTGTCCTGTTGAAAAATCGCATCACGATATTATCAAATGAGGACACACGCTGTCTCTGACAGACTGTTGTGCCGTCAGAGTTCCATCAATCATTGTTATCCGCGACGTGAAGTCATACCTGACAGCTCCCTGTAATATGACGGCAGGAGTAACACCAATGCGCATCTCCAAAAACATTGGAAGAATGGAACTCTTCCCAGGTCGATGCCATATTCGCCGACGAAGGTCATCCGAGATACTACCGAACCGAGATTCATCACTGAACACAGTGCGATGCCATCCATCGGCAGTCCACGCTTTCTGGTCACGGCATCACTGCGAATGCAGCCGTTTGTGTTGTGGTGTTGATGGCAACCTACACATGGGACAGTAATTCCCTTGTCCAGCTGCTGCTAGTCTCCGACCAATAGTGCAGGGTGACGTAGAGTCTTGCATTAGTCGTTCTTGGGTGACAGCCGCAGTCGTCACGGGGTTACGGTGTGTGTGGTGCACAATACGGCGATCCTGCATTGTGACGGTCAGACGTGGACGACCGGGACCTTCACAAAGAGTATGCCTCCTCTCACTTTTCCATACAGTCTAACCTCGGGCGCTGTCACATACTAGTGACCCACATATTGGACGATTCGACCAGTCGGATAAATGGAGACCCACAAGTAGGCAAAGTTAGTCTTCATCTCACGCTGTTCACGCATTCGCATGTGCAGTAGTAGGCCTAGTAATAACGCAACCGGTACGTACGTGAACTTTGTCATGCAGTGTTTATAAACGTTTTAATGTAGCAATAATAATTTGTTTACGTAAGTGAGTTGAACACTGCTTTAACATAACATCTAAGAAATTTCAATTCAGGAACATATAGGAAAATATAAGATACGTGCGAAATTTTAAAAACTAGGATAACTGAGTCACGAAATTAATTTAAGAACTACGAGGGAGGATCGGAAAGTAACGGTCAATAATTTTTCCCCTGGTATCGCAGCTGGAATGTTGAAATTTCACGACGATGTAGTTTGAAGTTCGCGCTGCAGACGGTGTTTTGTTGCCATGTGCAGCTCTAGCGAGAGAAGCCCGAACTAAGAAACAAACATGGCGCTCTTGTTACTGTCGTCAGCTTACGAAGAGCAGCGAAATGCAGTTCGGTATTTGTGGGCCAGAGGGCTTAAACCGAGTGAAATTCACAGGGACATGCGAGGCATGTATGGGGACGACCGCATGAACCGTAGCAATGTCTCCAGGTGATAAGCGTTCTTCCAAGAGGGCCGTGTGAAACTTAGTGATCCGTCACGCTCCGGCCGGCCGGTCACAGCTCCAACGCCGCATAATGTCGGAGCCATTGAGGTAGCAATTTTGAACGACCGGCGTTTGCAACTGCGAGCCTTATCGCAACAGTTCAAAATTTGCTGTGGTGCAGTGTAAGATATTGTCATGATACGTTGAAATTTGATAAACTTAGTGCCCGCTGGGTGGCCAAGAACCCGACAGACAACCCCAAAGACCAGCGAATGATGACAAACTTGGATCGCTTAACTCGTTGCACCGCAGCAGTGCATGACTTTCGGGAAGCAATCTTCACTAGTGATGAGCCGCGGGCGTACCATTACACCACCGAAACCAACCAGGCCGATATGAAGTGGAAACATGCTGGTTCGCCAGCACGAAAAAAATTCAAAGTGAGACAGTCTTTTAGGGAAATGCTTGTGGCAGTGTTCTGGGATATCTTGGTGTGTTGGTGGTGGACTTTGCAGAACATGGGGTCACTGTGAATGCTGCATCCTACATTACAATTTTGGTTAAGTTACATCATGACCTTCGTGACAAACGACACAGCATTAATGCTGAAGGTGTCAGACTACTTCATGACAATGCTCACCTCCATTTTGCTACTCCTGTTCGTGAGAAGACTGCCAAATGTGAATGGGAGGTGCTCCAGCAGCCCCCATACGGTCCAGACATTGCAATAGAGGACTTGCACCTGTCTGGTCCCATGAGGAATTTCCTGGCCGGCCAACGCTTTGCGACGGACGTGGAAGTGAAATCAGCAGTTCACATGTGGCTATATTCCAACCAAATGGAATTATACGAGCAGGAGATATTGAAACTGGAACCACAATGGGAAAAATGGGTCGGGAACGTTCGTGACTATGTAGAAAAGTAGGTAAAAAGATGTAAGTTTTTTGCGATTTTTAGTTCATTTGTGTTTTTGTTTTATTTTGTTACCTATTAAACGTTTTGGTAGTAAAATTATTGTCCTTTACTTTCCGATCTCCCCTCTTATAATACGGGCAAATTCTCACAATTCTGATATCACAATTTACACAACATAAAAACGCTCCTCAGAATAGACTTCAATGATGATGATCATCATCATCATGATCATCATCATCATCATCATCATCATCTTTCCTTTCTCAGACCTTAGGTCTGGTTCGGAATGAAAGTGACGCGGACCTTGATCAAGCGTCACTTCGTTTTAACTGTACGGTATATGCTACATTGCGTTTAGGAACTTTCGGGTAATTGAACATGTATCAATAATTACGGATTTCTGAAGTTGTATATATAAGTTTGGATGTAGCTGTATTGCATTGATGTACTGGTGGATATTGCGTGGTATGACTCCTGTAGTTGAAAGTATAATTGGTATAATGTCAACTTTATCCTGATGCCACATGTCCTTGACTTCCTCAGCCAGTTGGATGTATTTTTCAATTTTTTCTCCTGTTTTCTTCTCTATATTTGCTGTATTGAGTATGGATATTTCAATTAGTTGTGTTAATTTCTTCTTTTTATTGGTGAGTATGATGTCAGGTTTGTTATGTGGCGTTGTTTTATCTGTTATAATGGTTCTGTTCCAGTATAATTTGTATTCATCATTCTCCAGTACATTTTGTGGTGTATACTTGTATGTAGGAACGTGTTGTTTTAAAAGTTTATGTTGTAAGGCAAGCTGTTGATGTATTATTTTTGCGACGTTGTCATGTCTTCTGGGGTATTCTATATTTGCTAGTATTGTACATCCGCTTGTGATGTGATCTACTGTTTCTATTTGTTGTTTGCAAAGTCTGCATTTATCTGTTGTGGTATTGGGATCTTTAATAATATGCTTGCTGTAATATCTGGTGTTTATTGTTTGATCCTGTATTGCAATCATGAATCCTTCTGTCTCACTGTATATATTGCCTCTTCTTAGCCATGTGTTGGATGCGTCTTGATCGATGTGTGGCTGTGTTAGATGATACGGGTGCTTGCCATGTAGTGTTTTCTTTTTCCAATTTACTTTCTTTGTATCTGTTGATGTTATGTGATCTAAAGGGTTGTAGAGGTGGTTATGAAATTGTAGTGGTGTAGCCGATGTATTTATGTGGGTGATTGCTTTGTGTATTTTGCTAGTTTCTGCTTGTTCTAGAAAGAATTTTCTTAAATTGTCTACCTGTCCATAATGTAGGTTTTTTATGTCGATAAATCCCCTTCCTCCTTCCTTTCTGCTTAATGTGAATCTTTCTGTTGCTGAATGTATGTGATGTATTCTATATTTGTGGCATTGTGATCGTGTAAGTGTATTGAGTGCTTCTAGGTCTGTGTTACTCCATTTCACTACTCCAAATGAGTAGGTCAATATTGGTATAGCATAGGTATTTATAGCTTTTGTCTTGTTTCTTGCTGTCAATTCTGTTTTCAGTATTTTTGTTAGTCTTTGTCTATATTTTTCTTTTAGCTCTTCCTTAATATTTCTATCATCTATTCCTATTTTTTGTCTGTATCCTAGATATTTATAGGCATCTGTTTTTTCCATCGCTTCTATGCAGTCGCTGTGGTTATCCAATATGTAATCTTCTTGTTTAGTGTGTTTTCCCTTGACTATGCTATTTTTCTTACATTTGTCTGTTCCAAAAGCCATATTTATATCATTGCTAAATACTTCTGTTATCTTTAGTAATTGGTTGAGTTGTTGATTTGTTGCTACCAGTAGTTTTAGATCATCCATGTATAGCAAATGTGTGATTTTGTGTGGGTATGTTCCAGTAATATTATTATTATTATTATTATTATTATTATTATTATTATTATTATTATTATTATTATTATTATTCATACAGGATAGATGCTCTTATTTCGAAATACTCATCAGATGCGTCTGTACAGAATAACACGCATTGCAGTTGCGTGCCTCCGAAATATCGTCAACGATGGGGGAGAAAAATATTTCCCCAGCAGAATCGCAACAATATTCCTCAGAAAATGCTTCCATAAGTAGTACGTCAGGTAAGTTGAAATACGCAATGCTGAAGTTAATCCTCTCGTATTTGTCAAATGGGGCCCCTTCCGTTTTGTCAGCGCCTTCGAAGATAGTAACCGGAATAGCCGTTAGGAGATACTAGTCGATAACTCAGGATGTGCTGGACAACTTTACTTCTGTCAGATGAGAGCCTCCTACGTTGCCTCTCTGGAATGTTTAGTGCTCCTTGTGAAAGGGGAAGCAACTACATCGGTCAGTCTATTCGTAGTCTCACCGACTGCTGCGCACACCAAAGGCACATTTAAAAAATCGAGAATTTGGGGAATGAGATGAGAACAGTTTAAAAACACTAAAGAATTTTTGATGAAACTAAAATGTTGTACCACGCTCCTGCATACCGGGATTCTGTTATCAAAGAAGCAATAGAAATTTAGAATGTGCGAGGACAGATTCAACCGAGACAGTGGCTGTAATCTTCACAGTGCGTGAAACAAAGCTCTGGGCCCTAAGAAGGCAGACGAATGTGCGAGACTTAAGTTCATCTAAGAGTGGTGACACCACCAACCAGTTCAGACACGAACATTGTCCGTGGCAGTGTGAGGTAAAGATAACGTGCACTGACGAATCGCAAGCCTTCTACGAGCTATGAATGGTCACCACAAAAGCAAGCACGGTAGCCACTTGTTCCTGACGAGTACAAAGGGGGATTTTCTTGGAAGCTCGAAATTATACTCAGTTTTAACGCGACATGTTAATCGAAAATGTACGTAGGACAAAAAGTCTTGTTAAAGAGAAAACTGGTCTTCAAAGAGAGAGATTAAAGAAGCAATTTAAAAAAAAATGTAACTGGTGAATTGTGGTCTTTGTCGGGGAAAAAAATCTAGAAAAACATTTGAAACTAACGAACGCGGCAGTGCTTCACAGTTGCTAAATATATAGGGGAATTGAATGTACATCCTAAATTCCTCCCCCCCCCCTCCTCTCTCTGCCTGTCTCATCATCCCCACCCCCTCTCCCTGTACATTTCCTGCTCCCCCGATCTTTCAGTGCATAACCTCCTTCCCGCCCTCTCTGTCTGATTGTTCAGAATAGTATCGTGTAACTAAATTCCTCAAGATCTTTTCGAGTTTTTCGGTAACAATGTTTCCCCTTTGTGTATTACTCATATATTTATATATGTAATATGGTTCAAATGGCTCTGAGCACTATGGGACTTAACAGCTGAGGTCATCAGTCCCCTGGAACTTAGAACTACTTAAACCTAACTAACTTAAGGACATCACAGACATCCATGCCCGAGGCAGGATTCGAACCTGCGACTGTAGGCGACCGTAGCAGTCGCGCGGTTCCGGACGGAAGCGCCTAGAACCGCTCGGCCACCTAGATTATCATGTAATAGTTGGAAGTAAACTGTTCAAGAACTTTTCGAGGTTTTCGGGAAGAACGTTTTCCATTTCTGCATTACGTATTTATTTATTTATTTCTTCATACGTATAAAACTGTCAATCTGATCCCTTTTTGTTGTGTAAACATCTAACAGCAGAACTGCCAAAAAGTTTTGTTTATTTCCTTTTTCGTACCATAAATACCATTACCATCCATAATTACGAACACAACCCCTCAAAAACCAGTTTGGTCGCGCCGTTCTCAAGTGGCGATCTTTCACAACTGATTTTAATTTCCGGTTTTTCCGGTGGATTTTACAAAAATTTTCTTTCATCAAACCTTGTTCTGACAATAAAATCTACCATATCGCTCAAGCCGTTCTCAGGTGATGAACTTTCATAAGTGCGGCAATTGATTTTTTATTTACATAGGTACGGAGAATATCAAAGAGCGAATGGCGGTTAATGTAAGGATCCTGGAGTACAGGGCGAGGACAATCCGTAACAGAATGTAGAAGTTTGTAAGCCGTGCGCCAAAGACTTGAACGATTATGTAATCGGCATTGAAAGGAGTAGTTAGTTGTAGAGATTGTTAAAAGGAACGAAGTGTTCAGAGAAAATCGTTGAGAAGTTTGAGTTTCAGGAGGATGAAAGCAGTGAAGTAACAGACGGAACACTGCGTCGAAACGTTAGAAACGTCGTTGGCAAAGGTCAGGTTACTTTGTTTAATGGGTGCTTGGCTCTGGAAGAAACGGATAAAGAGATCACATACATGTAAATCTCTTTTGTTCCTGTATGCAGAAAATAACTCAATATACGCAGCACGAGAATAACAATGTGAATGGCTGCTTTAACAGGGAAGGCAGTGCCTCCTTTACTTTTTTTGGCGACCGCCTTGGCCAGACTGCTGCGCTCATGAATATAAAGCGCGCCCCGTCTGCTGAGTGTCGACGGTCCGGCAACAGCGCTTTGCTAACTCCCAACTCGATTTGCATCTCCTAACCTCAGTCAACAGCCATCGGATACCGGAACTCGAGGGAGGACGTACACGCTTTATCACTTTGCCTCCAGATTTGCGGGGCGGACCACGTCAAACACTGGTCAAAGTGAAAACTTACTCACCCACAATTTACAAACATTTTTATTCATTTCAGTTTCCTTAATTGTACAAGCGTTGTTGTCTGCTTTAAACTAAGGTCACTGGTGATTGTGTTAAGATTCATCGGAAATGAGAAATACTGAATTTTTTTTAACAGATCAGCAGCGTATATTTAGGTGACAAAAGTCATGGGATACCAGCTAATATCGTGTCGGACCTGCTCTTGCACGATTTAGTGCAGCAAATCGACTTGGCATGGGCTCAGCTAATCGTCGGAAGTCCCCTGCAGAAATACTGAGCATTGCTGCCTCTATAGCCGACCATAAGTGCGAAAGTGTTGCCGGTGCAAAATGTTATACACGAACGGACCTCTGCACTATGTCTCAAACACTCGATGGGATTCACGTCGGGCGATCTGGGTGGTTAAATCATTCGCTCGAATTGTTCTGAATGTTCTTCAAACCAATCGAGAACAATTGTGGCCCCGGAGACATGGCGCATTGTCATTCATAAAAATTTCATCGTTAACTGGGAATAAATGGTCTCTAAGTAGCCGCAAACAATCGTTTCCAGTCAGTGATCGGTTCAGTTGGCTCAAAGGACCCACTCTATACCATGTAAACACAGTCCACACTATTATGGAGCCACCACAGCTTCCACAGTGTCTTATTGACAGCTTGGGTACACTGTTTCGTGAAGTCTGTGCCACACTCAACTCTTACCAACTGAAATCGGTACGTATCAGACCAGGCCACGATTTTCCAGGATTCACGCAATATGGTCGCGAGCCCAGCAGAGTCGCTGCAGGCAATTTCGTACTGTTAGCAAAAGCACTCGCATCGGTCGTCTGCTACCATACCCCATTAATGCCAAATTCCACCACACTCCACTGATGGATGCGTTCGACATATGTCCGATATTGATTTCTGTGGTTGTTTCACGCAGTGTTGCTTGTCTATTATCGCTGAGAAATCTATGAAGTGCCGCTGCTCTCTGTCGTTAAGTAAAGGCCGTCGGCTGCTGCGTTGTCCTTGATGACAGGTAACGCCTGAAATTTGGTATTCTCGCCACGCTTCTGACACTATGGATCTCGGTATATTGAATTTCTTAACTATTTCCGAAATGAAATGTCCCGTGTGGCTAGCTCTAACCACCATTCCGTATTCAAAGTCCTAATTCCCGGCCATAATAACATGGGAAACCTCTTCACATAAATCACCTGAGTAAAAACGACAGCTCCGCCAATGTATTGCCCTTTCATACCTTATGAACGCGACACTACCCCCATCTTTGTATGTGCATATAGCTATCCCATGACTTTTGTGTATATACGAGAACGTTACCGGAAAATCCGGACATGGCTTTTAGGATGCATGGGTATTCCCATCATCTGAGCACAGCTCGCTTCAATCTGCCAGTACCTTTGTCCTTTTCTTCCAAATGCTACACCAGTTCTCCAGCACACCAGGATTCCAATCCAGATACAGCGCCCATTTCCACTCTTACGAAAATTTCATAACAGTGTAAATGCCATCACAGATATGAAGTTTCATTCTCGTGGCTGTAATTAGTAACAGCATTAAAACCTTATGGCTCAAATTTCCGTCATTTAAAGTTTGGACTATCTTGAAGCCTTACAATAAAGACAAAATTTGCTATTAATGTGGCCAGATGAAAGGTGAGCACTTCAGTACCCTGTTAACTACGTACATGTTTATACATAGCCTTAACGGGGAAGAAGCGCTTCTTTTGAGCAAGACGTGGGAGATTCAGTTCTCGAGATGACACTGAACTCTTGGGCAGAGTTTCAAATGATCTCTGGACTAGTACGTGCCTCCATAGGCGAGATCACTAATGCATGCATGTGCGGTGGTATTCGACTCCAAGGTAACAGCTTCGAATCCTGGTGTTGGAAGGAAGTTTCACCACCTGTATTTAGCCGAAAAGGTCAGGAGAGGTGGTAACGCAAATTTCGTCATCATCTACAGTGTCTTTGATTAAACTCCAAACTTGTTCTCAGTGTCTCGTGAAGTGAAGGCATGTGACATTGTTGATGGTGATACATCCGTTAAATACGGCGGTTCCTTAGCGCAATCCGAGAGGTGTAGGCTGTGTGCCTGGTACGATGTTTCACTTTCTCCCTCCTCATCCGCAACAATCTTTTTACTAAAGGAAGTTCCTTGAATAACATAATGTGGGCGGGCGTTATCGTGGAGTAAAATCACGCAGCCTTCCTGGTCGTTGTTCTAGGACTGCGTATGCAAGACGTCTCAGTCGTTGACGATAAATGTCAGCAGAGATGGGGATCCAGTTCCTAGTACACCACACCGTCGCCGTTCCACCAGATGCATGACATCTTTTGTGGATGTGCGCATGTCTCTGTACGAGGAGCTGTGTTTTGTTTGGGCTTAACCATTCCTTTTTTTCCTAATGTTAATCTAAAGACACCATTTCCCGTCTCTAGTACTGACACATGATGGGAATGCTTAGAGATGTTCACGAGTTAATTGATGACGAACAAGCGGAGATACATATATGGCCAACCGCTGATTTTCGTGATTTTGGCTTAGAATATGCGGTACCTATACAACCGATTTCTGAGCCTTCCCCGTTCCATATAAATATCTCACGACAGCGGAATGATGTTTTACATTTTTCAGTTCTCAGGTACAATGACGAGGATTATTGCGAAATAAAGCGTTGAAACGATCTTCTTCAAACGCCGAAGGTCTTCCTGAACGTGTAGAGTCACTGATGTCAAAACTATCCTCCTCAAAATGAGAAAACTATTTTCTTGTCGTGTTCTGTCCAATGCCATTATCGCCATACAATGCGTAAACATTCCTGGCTGCCACCGCTGCTGTCAATCCTCTGCTCAACTCAAACAGGAAAATACGTCGTAAATGTTCCGTTTTCTTCACATGTCACTCCATTTTCTTCCGTCAACAGCTCTATTCGCTGAGAAAATGACAATGTGTGAACCCAAATAGCAACAGGCAACAGTGAACCACAAATGACAAAAAAAAAAAAAAACAGTTGATAAATAAATAGGTAGGTAGTAGCCGGAATACCAATATAAAAAAAAACGCTACGAACTTATACACCAACCTAATATTTCCTTGCCTTTACACAAGATTTTAACTGTATGTATTCGAGTGACAAAATAGCTTCAAAATTTATTGACTACAGATCCCCTCCCAGAGTCCATCTAAATCGCATGATGTGCTTATAATAACCCTACCTGGTAGGCCTGTCAGCGGAAGCATTTTATATAACAACAGTTGGTGTTGTAATGCAGTGCTGTAACGTAGAACCTGCATCCACAACGAAGCATGTAATTAACTGCACAATCTCCCACGTAATAGCTTCCATAACGTGCCATGTAATAAGTTTTGCGATCAGTCAATAATCAACGTAATTTTAGTAACGGTGAAACACGAATTGCAGACGGAATGCTTAATGTCCCGGCCTGGACTCCGTAATTATTTCTTTACTTTCTCAAGCAGGTACTATTTTCCATGTAAATGATTCCGTAAATACCTATATGCGAGTAGTCTACATCCGATGTCAACCGAGCGACGAGACGCAGTCGTGTAGACGTGGGATTCTCATTCGACACGACCACGCTCCAGTTGCCCGTCACTCAATCCAGAGCTAGATTTTCCTTGGTTTCCACAAATCGATTGTAGGGAATACTGGGACTGTTACTTTGAAGAGACACTGAAATTCGCCATTCCATTATTCTTGTCCTGTCCGAGCAAATGCTGTATTAGAGCATATACGAGGAAAGGTACATACTTTGAGGGGCGATATTATTAGTGATTCTGAGCGAAACACGTCATATGAACGTACGTCCTGTTCTTAACAGTTTCCGAGGAAACTGATGAAAACAGTGGGGAACAGGACAAATGCAGGTGATAGTAAATGAAACATTGTGATTCATGTTTTGCTTAATTGTTTCATTTCCCCCCCACAGAAGATATTCAAAAAGCCCACCGTCAGTTGCAATGCAGCTCTTTTAGACAGCTGCTGTGTTGTTGATCTGAGCTCATTCTTAATGTCCTCTACTTCAGCTCACCATGCAAAATACGAGCGAGACGTTCCTCCTCCGTGTCCACTCTGCGCGCGGTAGCGTTCTCGCTTCCCGCGCCCGGGTTCCCGGGTTCGATTCCCGGCGGGGTCAGGGATTTTCTCTGCCTCGTGATGACTGGGTGTTGTGTGATGTCCTTGGGTTAGTTAGGTTTAAGTAGTTCTAAGTTCTAGGGGACTCATGGCCATAGATGTTAAGTCCCATAGTGCTCAGAGTCATTTGAACCATTTGAATCCACTCTGCGCTCGTAGAATTGGCTCTTACGCAAGCCTCACAAACGGTAATCTAATGCAGTTAAAGCATACGTAACAACAGTATAGTACAATGGTGCAACCACTGTAGTATTGACATGTGGAGTAAACATGTTCACTTGCAGGACTAATCGCCCAATCATGCGCTAGTGAAGTGCACATTGAAGTAGTGAAGACGACACTACGTAAACCGGCGTGGCTTTGGTTGTATACGCATGTGAGTGCTTGTGAAGCAGGACATGCGACCGACGCCCGTGACTTTCGAACAGCTTTGTGTCGGATACAGTTAAGAAAAGGGCGCATATTCATTTGAAGTTTTTTCTTCAGAATCACCAATATTATCACCCCCTCCTGACTCACCTGCATGTTTACATTCGTTACTGCGTAACATTCAAAATATCTGACGATCTACTAAGAAGTCGTAACCTGTCTCGATACTGTTTGTAAGATCCGAGATTGAAGAGCAGAATAAAATAGTTCCGTTACAAGATGTGACTGCTGCTCCTGTCAGTCAGTACGATCAGTCTCTGTTTGAATTACTACGTTGTCGACTAGGCGTTAAAAACCAACCTACCTTCGTTTCTGAACGAAAGATTAAAAGGCGAAAGATTAAAAGGTGAAAACTACACATGTCTCTCTGTATAACATGTTATTTAAATAACTACCATTAAGAAATTAGAAAGAGACACAAATTAGAAAGGAAACGTATGTGTGTGTGTGTGTGTGGGGGGGGGGGGGAGAGGGGAGAGGAGGAGAAATAGAGGACGAAGTTAATTTCTGTGTGTTTTAGTCGTCTGTCTTTCGAGTCATATAAGGAAGCTGTTCCTTTCACCACTCATTAGGTTCCACACCAGAGTCTGTATCAATTTACATTACATATCGCAAAATTTTAACCTAACGGATTATATAAATAATGTGTCCTGAATGTCTCGGTCTATACCCAACCAATTCTCTTCTTATCATGAAGATCTTCCATTCTCTCCTCTCCCTTTATTGCCTAACAGTCTCCATTTCATATTTGACCTGCTCTCCTCCTTTTTCGTTTTTCCTCTTTCACCACATTCCAAATGTTTCCTATTTATATCTTCACTACGTCTTCTAATAACATGTGATTGCAATCACATTGACAGATTTCTCAATTGCAGTACTGTAGACACACACAAAATGTGACGACTAAGTTTTAACTTCCTTTGACTAAATGCATCGCTTCAACTGAACTAAGCTTCATCAAATAATTATTATTTAAATAAAAACAATTTAATATAACAAGTTTTTTTTAAAAAAATTCAAAATAGTTTCTCCTAGCCCTGAACTGATTCCTAACTCCCATACAGACAGACGTGAAAATTTATGCTTGAGAATTTTTGATAGCTATGACTATTTTTAAGACCTATAACAAAAACATGGGACGCATGCAACACATAATCAATGATGAATAGTTCATCTTCTCATTATTATCTACTGCATGTGCCCCTAGCTATTCGTTTTAAATCTTGCATATATTGTCATAGCTACAAAAATTTCACAAGTATAACTTCTCAGGAGCTTCTGTATGAGGTTAAGAATCTGTATGCAGCTAGGAGATTTATTTTACACTTTTAGTTCAGTTTAAGAGTGTATTATATTAAAACTTCACTTTAGTGTAAATAATTATTTCCTCCTCTTTAAGTCCCGTGTGTGCGAAATTTCTCAATGGATTTTAAGCATTTTGATAAAATTATTTTTTATTTAAACAATTATTTATATAATTATATACCAACTTTTTACCTGTGACTTTGCCCACTTACATGTGTCACATATGTTGCACACATCTCCTCCTCCCCTCTCTCCGTCCGTTTCCTCTTCTCCCTTTCTCCGCTCTGTCGTGCTAGCCACAAACCACACCAGTGCTGCAGTGCAGCTGGGATGTCAGGCACTACCAGCTTTTTTCAGGCCCAACCCCAACCCCCCCCCCCCCCTACTGAACACACAGACAAGAAAACAAGTTAACATTGCATTGTCATCCAGTTCTGAGCTATGTTCCAAATATGAAGTCTCTAGCTCATTGACTAGTTAAAATCCACTGCAAAATTTGCCCCAGGCAAACAGAGAAACAAGAAAGTGACAATGAAAGTGTGTTAAAAAGACACAGGGAAAAAATGTGAAGCTGGACCGTTGCCTTTCCTGTCAGATTAGGCTGCCTTTACCTGCCGTTATTTATCTACGCTTAGTAGGGAGGGAGCACCAGCTCAGACTAGGATGGATGGAGGATAAGGCAGGCTCTCACCTCATATGAGGATTCAGCCCAGAAGTCTCATTTTAGGTGGTCACAGAAAACATATGGCCGGTGCATATTTGACGCTCGTTCCTTCAGAACACGAGTCGACTGCTTAAGCAATGCACTACTGTCTCCGCTTTCACTACGGGCTGGACAACCTGTTACAGTAAAACAGCAGGGACGGTGCGGAGAATCGAACAGACCACTGACGGAAGAGGACATACACGGATCAAGAAACCAGCCACTGCCTTTATGCATCCTCCGTGCACTTGCCGCTTATTATTCAGGGCAACCACAGCAAACCATCACCTGAAAGGTCAGACTTTTATGTGACCCCGGCAGCTTTTCCCGAATATCCAGCACCACAGATAATAACCTAACTCGTATATTACGCTTTATACACTGAACGATTTTAAGAAAGAAGGAAAAAGCGAAAGAAAAGAGAGAGGTTAGCACTGCCGTAGGTTTCGAGGCGGAAGAAGAAAGGAAGGTAGGAGGAAACAGTCCGTCGACGAGGTGCTCATTAGGGCCAGGGCACTACCTCGTTCGTGTGCTTTACGGAGGAACAATCCTACTATTTGCATTGAGCTATTTACAGAAATGAAGAAAAACCCAATTCTGAGTGGCCGGACGGCGATATCAACCTTTGTCGTCCCGAATGGAACCATAACGTAACTGTTACAAGTAATCTAAATTAATGAACACACTCGCCAACATTCCTGCGTGATCTGATAGGCGAAACCTGGCTGCTGCAAACGAAGAATTATTATTGATTGAGTCCGATGCTCAAGTCTGTGACAGTCTTGGTCTCATTTCTAGTAGAAGGCAGCACAGTTCTAGCTTTCAGATCGAGCGAAGTGGCGCTATGGTTGGCACAATAAACTTGCACTCGGGAAGAGGGTGGTTCAAATTCACGTCCGACAATCCACATTTAGATTTTCCGTGATTTCCCTAAATAGCTCCAGGCAAAAGCCGGGACGATTCTTTTGAAAGGGCACTGCAAATTTCTTTCTCCATCCTTGAAACAATCTCAGATTGTGCTCCATCTCTAATGACCCGATGTCTCGAAGTCCTCCTCAGTAGCAAAAACCTGACTAGAATAATCTTCCGCATTATATTAGAGAACTGTATAACGTTTGCAGCTTCAGAAGATAGTTAATGACACATTTACTAAAGCAAAAATAATAATTACCATTGTCCCTGTACGCACACTCGCCATTCTCGTGTATCCTCGTTTCCAACCAGATCTTCCTTCATTTCTCAATTTTCTTAGCTGATGCAGTTTCCGCAAATTTCGTTTGCCAGAACTCGCTATATCAGAAAACATCCATTTTGTACACCTATAAATTCTTTTTATATTTGTCACTATCATCATCAGGCAGCAGCAATAGCCAAGCACTGCCAGTACTAGCTTCATTAGTTAATAGTGAAGTTATTATTTACTCAAATTGTCAGTACAGGCACTCAAATAATTTTCGTACCATTTGGCATATTCAAATCGTTACTTTTAGTTGCCTATGATGTAGAATATGTCTTGAAAGGAGGGTATAAGATGAACATCAACAAAAGCAAAACGAGGATAATGGAATGTAGTCCAATTAAATCGGGTGATGCTGAGGGAGTTAGATTAGGAAATGAGAC
This sequence comes from Schistocerca serialis cubense, assembly GCF_023864345.2. NCBI lineage: Eukaryota > Metazoa > Arthropoda > Insecta > Orthoptera > Acrididae > Schistocerca > Schistocerca serialis. Next base: position 411,378,676 of record NC_064643.1, read on the forward strand.
ACTTAAAGTAGTAAAGGAGTTTTGCTACTTGGGGAGCAAACTAACTGATGATGGTCGAAGTAGAGAGTATATAAAATGTAGACTGGCAAGAAAAGCGTTTCTGAAGAAGAGAAATTTGTTAACATCGAGTATAGATTCAAGTGACAGGAAGTCGTTTCTGAAAGTATTTGTATGGAGTGTAGCCATGTATGGAAGTGAAACATGGACGATAAATAGTTTAGACAAGAAGAGAATAGAAGCTTTCGAAATGTGGTGCTACAGAAGAATGCTGAAGATTAGATGGGTAGATCACATAACTAATGAGGAGGTATTGAATAGAATTGGGGAGAAGAGGAGTTTGTGGCACAACTTGACTAGAAGAAGGGATCGGTTGGTAGGACATGTTCTGGGGCATCAAGGGATCACCAATTTGGTACTGGAGGGCAGCGTGGAGGGTAAAAATCGTAGAGGGAGACCAAGAGATGAATACACTAAGCAGATTCAGAAGGATGTAGGCTGCAGTAGGTACTGGGAGATGAAGAAGCTTGCACAGTATAGAGCAGCATGGAGAGCTGCATCAAACCAGTCTCAGGACTGAAGACCATGACAACAACATGATGTAGAAAAAATATTCTGTATGTGTGGCCCGATGTAAGGTGGGGCTGCCAGCCCTAATCAGATTAGCTTTAATTAATTAATTAACCCTCATCTTTCTTCTATCTTTCAGCCTCCTAAAGGCAACTGGTCATTCTGGTAAAGCTTGTTTGGTGCAGAGTTACTTTCCAACACGAACAGTCGCTTTACATTTCGCGGTTACCGTGAAAGGACTTGGTAAATTTCGTGGCGTCACCTTAGGTTATGTCTAGAGAGCGCTACAGTACAGTCCGCGCAGGATACGGTGGAAATACGCAGTGACTAATTTTCGTCCATTGCGATGGGCGAGTTCATTCGTTTGTTCGGAGGGGGAGGCCAACATTGTTTGCCCGCTTTCGGCCGATCAGCGGCGCGCTACAATGACAGAACCGCGGCGCAAGCCCTCCAATCTCTCTCAAACGATTTAACAGGAACTATTCGGTAAAAAAATTTATTTTTCTATTAATTAGAGCCTTAGATGTCCGTTTTATTTTTGTGTCTCCACCATTTCGTTAATGGTCAAAGTTGTTGCGATATTTGCATTTAAGTAAGACACTACGCGAAATTCGAACAAGTTAGCAATGAAAATTAGGGGTCGCTATGATTCTGCGTTCGGTGCATATTACATAATATGATGCTGCGTATAAAATTTAGCTATTGAAGTTTTCCCTGTATATGGGTGGAGATCTATCTGTCACCAGTATCGAGATAATTGATCTGATCTATGACTGATTTGCGACCGCGCGCGCCAGCGATAAAGCCAGAATGAAATAATACACACCATTCCTCACGTTTCATAAACATTTTGAGACATCGAAAATGGATTTTGGTAAATGACAGCACACATAGTAGAGAGTATTTTGCCATATGGTTATTACATAAAACTTCATTGTCTACTGTATTATTCCACTAACAACAGACTTTTTCGAGGAAAGAATTTAATTTTTAGGTGCCATCGATAGCTGGTGAAACGAGAAATGCTATGGGTTTTGGAACAACGTAAGTGGAGACATTACACTTGTTTTTATTATCGAGGTTGAACTTTTTCAAAAAGGTACTGACCTTACTTTTCCACAGTTCCTCACCGAATAAACTTAGTAAACCACTTTTTCAGAATACCCTCACAATTGTGTCTGCACAACATAGCGAGGTAACATCGTGTAAACTCTGCTGCGTTTTGGTAAAAAAAAAGTAAATTTTAGCATGGCAACAAAAGAAATTTTACTCAATATTCGCTACTCATGACGCTTCTCTGAAGGCCACAAATGCTTAACAAGCCTGGCGAAAATAAATCGCTGCTTTTGTTGCATTTTTAGAGGAATTCCCTATAGATACTAACCAAAGCAGAGGTGACAGTAGATCTTATTGAATGGTCATCGTTCAAGTGTGGCCTGGAGGCGCTCCACTTAATATTAACAAAAAACAGGAGCGCAAGCTTCAGTCTAGACCAGGGCCTCCCAACCTTTTCAGCTGGCGGACCCCTTCTTCAGTCGAAAATTCATGGCGGACCCCTAGTCAGTCATGAGCACATGAAGTTTAAATTTCAGAGCAAAACCCATGGGAACTGAAAGCTTCTTAATGCAAGTACCATGTTCCCAATGACTCCCCCCCCCCCCCCCAAAGTATCAAAAGGCTTTGGTTTAGAAATGAATGAACAACTTGAAATTAACAATCCAATTTGAATTCCCACTGTATCCAGGCACTTACTAGTGGATTTACTCCCTTTGTTCAAAACGCTACAGCCTGATTAATATTACTTGGTAATTGACATTTCACACATTGGAGCTGCCTTCCTCCAAGAGCAATCGACGTCACGTCCAAACTGTTCGCTGTTGACAAGCTGCCGCCTTTGGTCTGTTCACTTCCATATTTCGTAACAGTCGTGTGTGTGCGTGTGTGTGTGTGGGGGGGGGGGTTCGTGAAATCCGAAGAAAAACCTTGTCTCACACACTATTATAATAAGTTTAACTTCCGCTAAGGACAAAACACACACACACACACACACACACACACACACACACACGTGCCCGAGGGAAGACTCTAACCTCCGACAGCGGGAGCCGCACCAATGTTTTCGTTTGTGTTGCCGACTGTCAAATATTATTGCCAAAGATCAAATGTTATTGCCAACTTTCGAGTGCTATACACATGTTTTTCAAAGAAAAAAATAGTGATGAATTTGATTTTCACATTTTTATTCAATAATTTTACTCATTATTTTACACGATTTGGTGAAAGGTGGCCGCGGACCCCCTAGAAAGAGCCGGCGGACCCGTAAGGGGTCCGCGGACCACACGTTGGGAAGCCCTGGTCTAGACCGATACTTCCCCTACAGCGATTGCTCCCGCCCCCCAACTCTACCGCCCTCGTCACCCTTGCACTACCGATTGCGCATCTATTGGTCACGTTATTCTGCGCGCACTCTGCACGTGTTTCTCCGGCGGACACGTGTGGACGCCACTGCCGACAGCGCAGGGCTGGACCGACGTTGACGCTTTGACGTCAGAGCAGACGGCCCGCGACTGCTCGTGTGGATGACACGAGGCGCGCTGGGTCACGTGCCGCCGTCGGCATCAGCACAACCGCCACCCACCTCTGCACTCGACTGGAGTGCGCGGGCACGTGCCGCCCGGCCGGTACTTCAGTCCAATATCCACCGCTGCTGCACGCGCGCCAATGTGATTTACCGTAATGCGGTAGAGGGGAAGGCCAATTTGAGAGTGGAACGGCAGCTTGATGCCGAGGAAGAGGCGCGCCGCCAGATCCATACCGGCAAACTGCTCGTGGAAGGTAATTCGCTGCGCCGCGGCGGCATCGTTGCACAGATATAAGGGAAAGGTGGGCGGGGTGCTGCCTGCAATTAAAAACGGCCTGCATTTGGCAGTTATCCGAAGGGGAAGAGGCGCTTACTGCATAGTCTGAAATTAAATGGACTGTACCGACAATACAAAATAATCGTGGAAAAAAAAAAGAGTTCAAACATGGATCCATGTCCCGAGGAACTTTGCATCGTAATTCAGAATAACACAGGCACTGCAATACCGTATTTATCCGCAGACACCGGGCAAGCTATAAAATACAAGACTATATATAATGGTCGCACGAGTACAGGATGTAGACACATGATTGACCACATATGGAAGTTTGGTTCTGGTAGTAGGTCGTGCACAGGTAGCCGTATTTTAAGACAACTGTCGCGATAAGCGGGAAATCTGGATTCGAGTCCCGGTCCGGCACAAAATTTTCACTGTCATTCTATTCTACAGCTAATGTTTGTCCATATTGTCAATTCCGAATACATTTAATGTGTTTGAAAGTCTCCGAAAGCCATTCTTCAGGCGAGTTATATAATTCCCTGTAGAAACTTTTTTATTTCATTCACCAGCTATGTCCAGAAAGTGATTGTTAAATACTGTGCATATATCTGACTTACCATAAACGCTGCAACCATTAAAGCAGCTCAGCCTGCCGCAACGGAGACAAAAAACAATATTTGTGTCTTAATGTTATCCATTGTTTTTCAGTGTTTCGTCCGCGACTGTTTTACTTTCGTAAAATGAAGAACAAACCGCCTTCAGTCACAAGTTGCGTTTATTTACTGCACTATGCATTTCGAGCCCTGGAGGCTCATGTTCAGGTGCTTTTTAGTGATTTACTAAAAAGCACCTGAAGATGAGCCTCCAGGGCTCGAAATGCATAGTGCAGTAAATAAACGCAACTTGTGACTGAAGGCGGTTTGTTCATCATTTTACAATATTTGTGTACTGAAACACATAGGTTAAAACAGGCCAACTTCGGTTTCCACAAACCTGGCAAAGTTTCACGGGACCCGTTCAGCCTGCTGCACCTGACGACAACAGGTTGCGCTATCAATACAGCGTGACTAGCCGGACATACGTTTGCATACGTAGCTTCACTGCAGCTCAGTTATCAAAACGGTGGGAGCAGAATAAAAGTTGAAGGAGAAATGGAGAAATTAAGACTGGGGAATATATACGAGTCAGGAAACAGAGCCCAAGCCGACCAGTGAAAAAGTTCTCGTGTTTTTATCAGGCAGCTTCGAATGAATCGGTAGGTGTCTCGCAATGAAAATTGTCTATGAAATTACTAGGCACTCATTCGGGAACCTTGAGTATGTTACGATATGTTTTTAAATTTGACCAGCAGTTTCCTCACTTAATGAATATTTTTAAACAGGACAAAATTTTTGGCTCAAAAATGCGTGAAAATGTGTGCTAAAGACTTGGGGGCCATTTACCAGTATATAGGCTTTCCCCATTTAGAGCAAACACTGAGTGAAACAGAAAGGAAGGAAGATTAGGTTTAACGTCTCGTCGACATCGAGGTCATTATAGACCGAGCGCAAGCTCGGATTGTGTTAACCATGGCCAAGGAACTCGGTCGTGCCCTTTCAAAAGAATCATCCCGGCATTTGCCTGGAACAAGTTAGGAAAATCACGGAAAACCTAAATCTGGATGGCCGGACGCGGGTCTGAACCGTCGTCCTCCCGAATGCGAGTCCAGTGTGCTAACCACTGCGCCACCTCGCTCGGTCTGAAATAGGAAATAATAGGGTTCAGTGCCGCGCGGGATTAGCCGAGAGGTTCTGGGCGCTGCATTCATGGACTGTGCGGCCGGTCCCGGCGGAGGTTCGAGTCTTCCCTCGGGCATGGGTGTGGTGTTTGTCCTTAGGATAATTTAGATTAAGTAGTGTGTAAGCTTAGGGACTGATGACCTTAGCAGCTAAGTCCCATAAGATTTCACACACATTTGAACAATATGGTTCAGTGGATATTAAAAAACGACATTCTGGTTGTATGTAATACAGTACGAACGAAGTTTTAAATGACAGAAAAGCTGCTTCTTTAAGGCATGTATATTTACATTAACATGATATGAAAAACGAACTTCGTGTTCACTAGAATGCATTTGGGGATTTTAGAATGAACTATTTTGGCCACATAGAATGAATTCAGCGAAACCGCAATACATGTCCTGGAAAAAGTAATTAAAATTAATATAACTGGGGTCATATTTGGCTGGAACAAACTGAGGTTACAGAAACTAGAATTCCAAAACCTTACTTTAGTTGGAGTTGCAGTACAATAGACATCTTCAGGTTCATATGTGCAAAGGAATCTATTTTCAGAGACGATTCTGTTTACTACAGAAAACATAAAGAAGTGACCTGATGAAGGTCCGAACTGAGAATAGCCAGTACCAGTCGAAAGAGAGTGAAGTTGCGGAGAAAACCGTTCATAATGAAATAAATAAGAGGGAAATACACCAAAAAGGACAAATAAAATTCACCGGCTTTCGGCCTTCAGTCACCCAAAATGAATATATATTTCGTTGTGCCTCGTCATGAGATTTTTTGTGAGTGTGAGTTAACAAGCATTGAGCTCTCATTTAAATATAAGGCCTAAAGAGTCAGCCTACAGGAACTGTGAAACGAACCCTGCCGTCTAGGACCGCGTGCTACAAAGGGCGCAGATTCACCACAAGATGGGGATACTCACAGACGTCTATTGTCTACTGAGGCCTAAGCGCTGTAGAGTGCGAGTGAGACAGGCGAGAACCTATGTCATAGGGAAACCCAGCAGCAGCCTTTTGAGGGCAAGGAGACGCAGCAGTGTTAAATATGGCGGAACTAACATCGGCCTTAAAGGGAAACATTTATGAAAACTATTTAATTCTGTAGTCATCAAGCCACAGTAATTTTAATCTGTCGTCCTCGATAAATTTTCGAGGTGATCCCAATAAAATTTGAATATTGATCATATCTATAATAGTTTAGAATTTACTGCTAAAGTGAAATTCACAAGTTTTGTAACAAAGACCTGAATGCTAAAATCTGAACGCTTTGGTCGATCTTAACGATCGACATTTCTTATAGAAGCGCATCATTAAAATGACAACCTTTGTAAATATAAACTCTGTAAGTTTATTTGTTTAAAAGATATAGTACACTTAATTTATCACTATTTTGAGTTAAGCATCAGATCATCATTTCCTCCACACAAAACACACTGAAAGATAACAGCATGACATTTTACTGAATCATTTAGGTAATAGAATATTTGTTGCAAAGTTTAGGGCATAATAGTTACTTTTGTTCTTTATTTATTTATCAGAAAGCACATGGGTGCAAGGCTACTGGCCGAGGCATTCAAAGCTAAGAAGAAAATTGCATCGATTTTATGTAAAAGAATTTTACGTTTATTATCTTATGGATATTATTGTTACTCTATTTAAAACGTGGAAGTGGTCATTCTTTGATTATTTAAATATGTTAAAATGTAAAGTAATGTAGAATACGCTGTAGCCAATCAGATGGACGGCTTCAGGAAAGGGAACTGCGCTAGTCAGTTGACCGCAGATGCTCGGCATGCGGGAAACACGGCCGGGGACGCGCAGAGAGAGTGCTGGTGCAGAGGCGAAAGCGGACAGTTCTGGTCTAGACACCAAAAAGTACAGTTCGGCTGGAGACACCAAAGGGTACAGTTCGGAAGCAGACGCGAAAGCGGATGGTCGGTCTTTAGGCAGTGAGGAAGTGAAATGACAGAAAATTTCGCGTTGTGTTGTATCGCGGGACTTGGTCAACCTCTTCACCTCAGAGTAGCACTTGCAACCCATCTCAATTATTTGATGGCTGTATTCCATCTCATTTTTCCTCTACAGTGTTTACCCTTTAAAGCTCCCTCTAGTACCATGAAAGTTATTCCCTGATGTCTTGACAGGTGTCGTACCATCCTTTCCCTCATTCTTGTCAGTGTTTTGCATATATTCCTTACTCGCCGATTCTCTGGAGAACTTCCTAGTTGCTTATAATCTCAGTCCACCTAATTTCCAACGTTCTTCTGTAGCACCACATCTCAAATGCTTCGATTCTCTTCTTTTCTGGTTTCCCCAAACACCATGTTTCACTACCATACAATTCTGTGCTTTGAGCCTACATTCTCAGAAATTTCTTCCTCAAATTAAGGCCTATGTTTCATACTAGCAGACTTCTCCTCGCCAGGTATGTCCCTTATGCCAATGCTAGTTCGCTTTTTGTGTCGTCCTTGCTCCGTCCGTCTTGGCTTTTTTGTTGCCTAGGTAGCATAATTCCTTATCTACTTTGTGATCACCAATCCTGATGTTAAGTTTCTCGTTATTCTCATTTCTGCTACTTCTCATTACTTTCGTCCTTATTCGATTTCCTCTCAGTCCACAGTCTGTACTCATCAGACTTTTCATTCCATTCAGCAGATCACATAATTCTTCATCACTTTCAAATGGTTCAAATGGCTCTGAGCACTATGGGACTTAACATCTGTGGTCATCAGTCCCCTAGAACTTAGAACTACTTAAATCTAACTAACTTAAGGACATTAAACACATCCATGCCCGAGACAGGATTCGAACCTGCGACCGTAGCGGTCACGCGGCTCCAGACTGTAATGCCTAGAGCCGCACGGCCACTCCGGCCGGCCATCACTTTCATTGAAGATAGAAATGTCATCAATGAATCTTGTCATTGATATCCTTTTACACTGAATTGTAATTCCAATCTTGAACCCTTCTTTTATTTCCATCATTGCATCTTCTATGCAGAGATTGAGCAATAGGTCCGAATGACTACATCCTGTCTTACCCGCCCCCCCCCCCCCCATTTTTAATCGGAGCACTTCGTTCTTGGTGTTCCAGTCTTATTGTTCCCTCTAGGTTCTTGTACTTATTGTATATTACTTATCTTTCCCTATAGCCTACTCTTATTTTTCTCAGAATTTCGAACGTTTTTTCCAGATCAACAAATCCTATAAGGCGATATTTGAGTAATGAGCAAGATTCCTTTGCCTGCTTCGATTGCATATAGCTTGGCTTGGATAGGAGTAAAGCAGCCTGCACATTTCACTCACAACGTGCGGCAGCTTGCCTGCCTCGCTAACAGGCAATTGTGGGCAGGTTAGAAACCGAACGTGTACACCTCTGGCTTCTATGCTAGTGACTTTCCCATGATAGCAGGTGCTTCCTGGGCCTGCTGGAAATAAGCTTGCGTCCTGTCATGGCCAAAAGTAGTTGAAGCGTCCGGTCAGCTTAGACGCCTACTCGCAAGGTTAGTCATGTGGATTGATCATCTGAGCAGGTAGCTACTAAAACACATGTCTCACTGCAGCAGTGTTGTCAGAGGAAATCTTCAACTCCATTCTTCACAACGATCGATTTTTCGGTTTCTGGAAACATGCTGCAATGTTTCGAATTGTTTGGTTGGTTGTTGTAGTTAAAAGGACCAAACTGCGAGGTCATCTGCCAGGAGAAATTCTCAGAAGAAGGATACAAAAGGCAAATCCTGAGAATCTCGACTGTAAGGGGAAGAGACAATAAAAGAGATAAAATCAAGGAGAAGCTGAAGGAGAGTGAGAGGGGGTAAGGTGGGCGTGCCGTTCTGTCCAGAATGCAGTCGGAGGCCCGGGCAGCATGGGATGCGGTGGCAGACGCACCCTCTGCATCCCAACAGCATCCCCTCACCGTCCGTTACAAGGAAAGCAGCAACGCAGAGAAGATGACAAAAGTTTGGGAAAGATAAAATATCAAAAACAGCAAATATAAGCACAAGGAAAACAAAAGCGTGGGAAGGGTACGGTCAGGCCAGACCGACAAGCAAAGGCCGCGGTGGGATCCCTGGGCCACAGCAGGGGAGGGGTGCCAACCTCCAAAAACGCTGTACACAGAAGACGACAAAGTGATCTACTGGGTCTTCTCGCGCAGTTGTAACTGTTAAAAACTTACTAATACGAAGTCCATACCAACATTATAGAAAATAGCTCTTGAGTTCTTGCACTTACATAGATATTCCGCAAGCCGCCATTCGACGCGTGGCGAAGGGTACACCGTACCACTCCCAGTCATTTTCTTCCCTGTTCCACTCTCCTCGCAAATAGAGCGAGGAAGAACGACTGTCTGTATGCCTCTGAATAATTCCCTAATTTCTCGTATCTTACCTTCGTAGTCCTTACGATCAATGTATGTTGGAGGCAGTTTCTCTCAATACCGTTCCCCGCAAAGAACATTGTGTTATCTCCAGGGATTCCCAATTGAATATCGAATGCATTTCCGTAACACTTGCGTACTGTTCGAACCTACCACTAACAAATCTAGCAACCCGCCGCTGAACTGCTGCGTTGTCTTCCTTTAATCCGACCTGGTACGGATCCCAAACAGCCGAGCAGGCCTCATGAATAGTTCGCATTAGCGTTCTATATGCTGTATCCTTACAGATGAATCACACTTTCCTAGAATTCAAACAACAAACTGAAGTCTATCATCCGCTTTCCCTACACAGTCCTCAGATGCTCGTTCCATTTCAGTGCAAGTTTAAAGTGCAATTTCATAGTCAAGATAATATGGGAGCATATGGAAGTTGCAACGTTAAGCCCAGGTATTTAAACAACGTGACTGTGTCAAGCAGGACACTACTAATGCTGTATCTCAACATTAGGGGGTTTGTTTTTCCTATTCATGCGCATTAACTTCCATTTTTCTACATTTAGAGATAGCTGCCATTCATCACGCCAACTAGAAATCTTGTCTAAGTCATCTTGTATCCTCCTACAGTCACAGTTGACGATGGCTCCGCTACGCGATGACTGTCTTACCCGACAGGACGAATTCCCAGCGGGAAACTTGGCTAAGACTGTTAGCATCCGTGAAATATCGAACCTGCAGTTTCATGACAGGGACGAAACTACTTTTCAACAAAACTACGTTACCAATGGTACATGTCATGGCATCAGGGAACAGTAAATGGTAAAACTTTTAGGGAAAGCAGTGAGTAGGGCATATACATTGGTTATTTATTTATTTGCTGCGTGGACTTTATGGTTCGCTGTCTAGATACTGTGACGGAGTTTACTGTCCATTAGTTGCACAACTAACAGTCTTAATCACAATAAGAAAATGACATACAGTTCTCGGATTCGTTCACAAATTATTTACGCAATGCTGTTTGATAATAGAAGAATAACTGAAAGAAAGACAGTTCTGTTAGTGTTTTGTGCAGCCTATTGCTAATAAATCTAGAGGATGTAAACTATACATAAATGTTGAAGAAATCTAATTAAAAGACAGCAAGAGGAGAGAGAGAAAATTGAGAGTAGGAAACAGTATGGTAAGTCCCTACCGCATCAGCCGGCAGTTATGGCCTTCGAAAATGGTCCCGAAGATGTAGAGTCTCTCATCTCCTTGCAGGACTGTTGTCAGTGCTCACTGCGGAACAGTATGCTCCAGTGTAAAGGAAACAACAAAACCTTGCACAGCAGATATCTTACAGCTACTGTTATTGAAGCGTAACACAAATCTGTAGTTACATAAACCTAAGTGTTTGACCTACGCCGGATATGGTAGCAGCACTTCCTCTGTGTCGACGGCTCACACGGATGATGTGACAATCCAGGCCTCAAAGTGATGCGTCACCACCCCCACCAAACTATCTCCGATGATTAAGTTAGCATAGGCGACACTTGTGGCGGACCGCACTATCCCGGTCGCCGAGCAAGGTGGCGCAGTGGTTAGCACACTGGACACGTATTCGGGAGGACAATGATTCAAACTCGCATCCGGTCATACTGATTTAGGTTTCCCTTGATTTCCCTAAATCGGTTCATGCGAATTCTGGGATGGCTCCTTTGAAAGAGCACGGCCGACTTCCTTCCCTATCCTTTCCCAATCCGATGAGACCGATCACCTCGCTGCTTGATCCCCTCCCCCAAATCAACCAACCATGGCGGTTAGAAGACGGATGAAAAAAAATTATCTTCAAACGCACAAACTCCTTCGTTTTGGACCATATCTTCCACCAGTATTTTTCACATTCGAGCTACATCATAATAAAATAATAGTAAGACTAATAAGTCATCATTGTTCACCGAAATGATACGAGCCACCTTGCAACTCACTGGCTTAAGTCGCTGCTGAGAACTACTTAAACGCACGTAAGCCTACCATACTCGTGGCGGGAGCGGATTGGTGGGCCTTAATTCTTGTTGCTGTATGTACGGCGAGTTGGAGGACGCAGTCATGTTGAGGTTCATTCTTGTGTCTGTGTTTGTTTACAAATAAATTTTTTTAGTGGTAGTTTCGGCACGGACAAATTGAAATTTCAAAGTTAGATATACAGAAGAGCACTAAAAAGTAGCAGCTGCCATTCTACATTCGGGTAACACTTTATGGATATGGACCACAGACCAGGAAACACAAAGACTGACCTAAAAATTTTCAAATGCTGCAACAATCCCCCCCTCCAGAGAAACTAACAACCGAAGAAAACTACAAAAATCCAGAAAACCGTAGTAGAAGGAAAAGTAATAAATGAATACAGACTTCTCTGCAACGGAACTTTGTTGTCTGTCGTCAAAGAACTGTCAGACGACCCAGCTCCATAAAACAAACACACACATCAAAGCTTAAGACCAAAACAAGTTTCCAAAACTCCTGCTCAGAACACGCTGAACTGTCCGCCATCTTATTTTCGAACTGTGTAAACAATAACACTGTGCAAGTTTAAAGTGCAGTTTCGTAGTGAAGACAATATGGTAACTTGTAGAAGTGACACATAACATTTACTATTTATTTTTATTTATTTGCTGCGTGGACTTTATGGATCGGTGTCTGGGTGCTAAGACGTACTCTACATTCTATTAATTACACAACTAACAATCTTAATAATAATAACTCAGGCACGCGCACACGCGAGCACAACAGACCTCCAACCTGCTATCCAATGAGTTCTCGCTCACTGAAGTCGCAAATGGCGGTAGTTTGGGATCATTGGAATGCACGCTACAGAGCGTCTGGCCCGGAGCTGTCCTAGAAGTAAGTGATTTGTAACAGTTCGTTCCGTCACTGTGGTGCCAACCACTGCTCGAATTGCTGCTGCAGATTCAGTACGATGCGCCAGAGCCACACGCCGCACACGATGGTCTTCCCTCTTTGTAGTGCTCGGGTTTCTTGCAGCTGTACATTGCAATCGTGTACAATGGCTACAATCCTGCTAGTTCTTACTGCAGTAAAACGGAAGGAATATCCAGCTTCAAGTAGCCCTATGGTTCAAATGGCTCTGAGCACTATGGGACTTAACATCTGAGGTCATCAGTCCCCTAGAACTTAGAACTACTTAAACCTAACTAACCTAAGGACATCATACACATCCATGCCCGAGGCAGGATTCAAACCTGCGACCGTAGCAGTCGCGCGGTTCCGGACTGAAGCGTCTAGAACCGTTCGAAGTAACCCTATTACATGACATTGTTCAAACTCAGTGAGGTGTTGATAGTAGCGTCTTTGTCACCTTAGAGGCGTTCTTGAGTAACAACTCACGACGTCCAGTCTCAAAGGTAACCACGACCGTTACAGCGTGTATTTAAAACAAACCTGATTTGCATTCTCATTGTCGTGCTATTAGCGCCTCTCTTATGCGACTGGCTCGAATTTTTAATAGACATCTTTCAGATGTAGAAACACACCTGCCAACTTCCGTTTATGCCGCACAACTCTTCCTTGATATTACGATTTTTTCCGTCAGAGAGAGAGAGAGAGAGAGAGAGAGAGAGGCGGACACAGATAAGACCGGCAGCGGCCACAGCTTCCCGTCGCGCTGAGCTGATCACAGCTCAGCAGTCAGCGGGAATTACTGTCCCTTCTCTCTCGCTCTCCCTCTGTAGGGCAGACACAAAGACCCGCGTCGGAATGTCTTCCTCCTCAAGAATAGCGACAGCTCACACAGATTATCTGACAGTCCAGCCTGCCGTACTTTTACCTCATGGCGACAGGTCACCGTTCCTACAAAACCTTCTCTGGCTATCTCTGGAATTATGTAACGAGATATTCTTTGAAAACAGAGAATTTTGAGGTTAGATTGACGTTAACTATATAAGACGACTGTATATGAAACAATAAACTATTCAGCTTTACAAGTTTAAATCTAACTCTCTTTATTCAACAACGCATTTTAAGGTATAATGCGAGGGATGTTCAAAATAAAGGGTACGAAAACATACCGTGAGTGTAATTAAAGCCTTTATTCAAAAGTAACTATGAGAGGCCTGAGCGGAACTATCCCACTGTTTCACGAGCCAAAGGTTTCCCCGTCCTGAGAATTCCTATGGTTGTGACAGGACCCAGCCTTCCACTGTGTCTTTCAGTTCGTCCGAGTTCACGTCCTTGCCTGTGAGATTTTTTTTTTTTTTCCGGAGGCCAGACACACAGAAGTCGCAGGGCAACATGTCCGAGCTGTAGGGCGGATGCTCAATCTGCTCCTACTTGAACTTGGTCATTACACTCTGTGTGACCTTGGGGAAGTGTGGACGCGCGTTATCGTGGAGCAGAATCACTCCCTCCGTGAGCAGCCCAGGCCCTTTGCTCTTGATGGACGTGCGTAGGTTACTGAGAGTGTGACAGTCGTTCCGTGCTCGAGGAATTTGATGAGTATCGGACCTCGGACGTCGTGAAAGACGGTGAGCGTCACATTGCCTGCTTCGAATACTTTGGGGGGTGTTGACGACAGTATATTCGCGTCCCAAGGTGTCTCACTATGTTATCTCAAATTTCAAGCGATATGGTTGTCACGACGCTACTTACATTTGCATTTGAACACTCCTTAAATCTTTGCGAAGTGTTCTACACTGTAACTATAACATTTCAGAACCCACGTAATGAAAGTTCTCAGTTATGAAACAGCATGCCTGCCCTGAATCTTCAGTTGACGTTTATAAAGTACTCGAAAGATACCATCTTAATGACTATGTAATTGATTTTACATATTATTGTAGACGTCGTCGTCGGTCTTCAGTCCGAAGACTGGTTTGGGCTACTTTGCATGCTCGTCTATCCTGTGCAAGCCTCTCCATCTCCGAATAACCACTACAACCTGCGTCCATTAGAATCATCATCGAAAGCACAATACCCCGGAATGGCGTCAAATAAAAAGACTTGCACCAGGCGACCGTAATCCCAGAAGGGGACCTCGGCAAAATATGCCATACGCACATTTCATTCCATTTACTTCGTCTCCCAGTACAATTTTTACCCCCTCGCACTATCCTCCAACACGGAACTGATGATTCCTGAACTACTCAGAACGTGTCCTGTAAACCGACCTCTTATTTTGTTGAAGTTATCCCAAAGATTTCCTTTCTCCCATTTCCTTTCAGTACTTGCTCATTAGTTATAGGATCAACCCACTTAATATTCTTCAGTACCACATTTCAAAAGTTTCTGCTCTCTTCCTATTTTAACAACTGATCATCCACCTTTCACTTCCGTAAAAGTCTACGTTCCAGACAACTAAATTCAAAAAAAGCTTTTCTAACACTGAAATTTTCCTTGAGGAGGCAAAAGTCAAGGGATAGAGATATGCACATGTACAGATGGCGGTAGTCTCCCGTACACAAGGGACAAAAGGGCAGCACTTTGTCGGAGCTGTCATTTGTACTCAGGTGATTCATTCGAAAAGGTTTCCGACGTGATCATGGCCGCACAACGGGAATAAACAGACGGTGAACGAGGAATGGTACTTGGAGCTGGCGCATGGGACATTCCATTTCGGGAATCATTCTGCAATTAAAAATTCCGAGATGTACATTGTCAAAAGAGTGCCGAGAATAACGAATTTCTGGCATTGCCTTTCGCCATGCTGTGGCCACGTCGTTCACTTAACGACCGAAAGCAACGGCGTTTGGTAGAGTTTTCAGTGCTAACAGGCAAGCAACACTGGGTGAAATAACCGCAGAAATCAATGTGTGACGTACGGCTAACGTATCCGTTTGGACGTGGTGGCAAAATCTGGCAGCAGACGACGTCCTAAGTGCCTTCGCCACCAACAGGACGTCGCTTGCAGCGCCTCTTCTGGGCTCGTGACCATATTAGTTGGACCCTAGGCGACTGGAAAACTGTGGCCTTGTCAGATGAGTCCTGATTTCAGTTGGTAAGAGCTGATGGTAGAGTTCGAATGTAGCGGAGATCCCACCAAGCAGTGGACCCAAATTGTCTGCAAGGCACTGTGCAAGCTGATGGTGGCTCCATAATGGTACGGGCTGTGTTTACGTGAAATAGACTGGGTCCTCTGATCCAACTGAACCAGTGAATGGTTGGGTTATGTTAGACTACTCTGAGACTTTTGCAGCCATTCCCTAACAATGAAGGAATTTTTATGGATGACAGTGCGCCATGTCACCGGGCGACAATTGTCTGCGAGTGGTTTGAAGAATCCTATCGAACATTTAGGAGCATAATCGAGATGTCAGTTCGTGCACAAAATCCTATACCGGCAACACTTTCGCTATAATGGACAGCTATGGAGGTACCAGGGCTCAAAATTTATACAGGGGACAATAGCAAAACTTGTTGACTACATTCCACGTCGATCTGCTGCACTGCGCCTCGCGAAAGGAGGTCCGACACGAGATTAGGAGGTATGTCATGATTTACCATTTGTTTTCCTTACTATAACCAGTCTTCGTTTTATATCCACTACCCTATGACTATCACCAGGTATTTTGCTCCCTAGGCAGCAAAACGTATGTACTACTTTTACTGTCTCATTTCCTAATCTAACTGCCTCAGCATCGCCTGATTTAATTGGACTTCATTTCATTAAATTTCTTTTGCTTTTGTTGTTGTTCATCTTACACACCCTTTCAAGACACTGGACACTCCGCTCAACCTCTCTTACAATTTTTTCCTGTCTGTGACAGAATTACAATGTTAACAGCAAACTTCAGAGTTTTGAATCCTTCTCCCTGAACTTTGATTCTCTCTCCAAAATTTTCTTTGGCTTTATTTACTGCTTGCTCAGTGTACAGACAGAAAAGAATTAGGGTTAAGCTACTACCCTGTATTCCTATAATTACCGCAACCATTAACCGGCAGTCCTGCTTATATCCATCATGCTGGAAGAAAAAAAAGAGTGTAAATATTAGTCTGAGGAAATAAGTTAACAGATTAAAAAGTTTTTACAGCCTCTCAGGATCCGTGTAGTGCATTTGCCCAATTGTTTGTTGAGGTCCTCCTCCTCAGTAGTTTTTACGACAGGAAATCGCTTCTTACAGCTACCTGTCTGTGTAATGGAGGTAAATGTAAACATGCACTGTCAGAGCTTGTTCAGTGAAGCACACTGTGTCTCCAATATTAAACGGGACAAGGCGACGTTTGTACGCTGCTCAGTCTGTCAACGTGCCGCGAATAACCATTATGAGCTCAGAGCGCGCACGTGTTGTGTCTCCACCAAGAAGGATTGTGAACACGGGAAGTTTCCGGTCGAACAGGCGTGCAACAGAACAATGTCCCTCTAATATTCAAGTGGTATCAAGGAGCACATCGAATATGTCTCGTGGTTTTCGTCCACGGTCAACAACACCAGCTATCGACCGCTACACACAAACTAGCTGACCAAGACAGATCGTTCTCCACTCTAAATTTGACCTCTAGCGTCAATTAAGAACATTAGTACTAATACCTGGATTGGAATCTGAATCAATGGCGTCGGGGTCTCTTCACTGACGAGGAGAACGCGGCACAGACCAATTTTCCAGAAACTTTGTCCAGTGGAAGAGAAACCAAAAGAGACACGTGCCTCGGCTTATCTGTAGATACTCGTCCGTCTCTGAGGAAACGAGTGGCAATGTTTTAAACGCAATCAGATGCATTTCAGCACGCGAATAAGCGCAGCCCGCTGGTGGTATAGTGGCTAACGTCGCGGCCCCTCACTTTTGCGTCCCGTATTCGAAACGTGATTATTGCTTTTATTTTTCTTCATTTCTGTATTCATGTCCGTAGAAGTTTACTTCCCGCATGTTTCTAATCGTGTTAGTGGGTACAAGGGCGTTATACTATTTGCAAAATTACAACTCTGTTTCACAATAAGTGTCACACTTCCACTATATAATATACGTATGTGTGTATGATACTTTCGGTGATCATTTTTTTAAAATTCTCGTTTTCTTATATTTCATTCTTATATCAATTTCTAATTCTTATATTTTATACTTATGTTTATTCTTCAGGATGATTTGGTGCATACCCTAGGCTGATACCGATCGTAGAAACATTCCAAACACAGAAATTCCGGAGATAACGAGCATCACGCGAAGACAGGTTTGCCACAGCGATATTTCTTCATATGAAATGCACTCGGCATGGAAACGTTAAGATTGCTGAAGATTTTTGGCAATAATTTTGCGGCAAACCACTAGTAACCGATCAGTTTTCAGAAACCTGGCGCTACCGACTTATTCTAAATCAAAATACACCACAGTAATTTCACCGAAAAAAATTACAAACAATTTTTCATTCATTAATTTTTAAAATTCATTTACCAGACATACAATTAATAGACGAATAAGGACAATGTTATTTCAATATACAACGGAAAACATTCATGTAGTAATCTCCTACGGACGTGGACAGGTAATGAAAATTAAAAATAAAAATAATAATCGGATTTCGAACACAAAGCCGCATCGATAGCCACATCGCCACCGCTTCGGTTGAACTATTCACTCACTGACAGGCACTTGAAGTACCTCGAAAACTCTGACGGTCATGTTCTCAGAAACGGTCGAATATCTACGGATAAGCCGAGACACGTGTTCGGTTATTTTTAACCCTCTTCCACTGACGGAAGTTTCTGGGAAATCCGATTATGGCACTAGCCGTGCACTCCTCGTGAGTATAGGATTTCTCTCGTGCCTGGTGGTCGTTGTAGATGAGTGTGGAAGCGGTCTGGTGCAAATGTACGTCTTAGTGACGCAGTCCCAAAGGTTCAGCAGGAATGCGTGTCAGTAACGTTTTGGTGCGGCATCGTGTATTATGTCGGCCAACTCTCATCGCTAGAGGCCAGTTCGAATGGAGTGCGTTACAGTGTTTTTGTTTCACAGGTTTTGTTTCAACCCCTGCTCTCCTTTAATCTAATCTCTCACATATTCGCAGACATGTAGGTGGTGCAAAACATTTTTATGGGTGAATTAACTGAGAAAGATACTTCCGCTTTGGAACACGTGTCGTCCATTGGCGTAATCATTCTTTCAAGGCAATAATTAGCGCCTTGTGTCTGCATGAAAGTAAAGAGAATCATTTTCACTCGATATACCAATTGAAAAACATTTCTATGTTTTCTTCTGAGCGGACATTAATATTGACCATTTTTCACGCATTAGGTTGGCTATTAGTACAAACTGTTGCAGTTAAAGTGTAAAAACTCACTTTTCAACTGTCTGAAGTTAAGTGGTTATCCAAGCCATATTACACTTCAATTTTAAACAAACAGTAACAAAAAATGGTTGCGTTGGAAATACTCTAATATTGCAGGTAACCAAACTATACAAAGTACGCTAACAACATATCTGTTCTCAAAAACAGTTTACGTTATTGCTACGTATCGGTTTTCCTCACTTTTTTCACCTAATCGAGACTGCACCACATTGCTCCCTGCTCACATCTGAATGTTATTGCGATCTCCCCACTGTTTATTTATTCCCACACTACCACCCCTCAACCCACCCACGTTGTCTTAATGCGAACATAATCTCGTCGTAGTAGAACTTTGTGACCAGTAACGGGTATCTGTGTGAACACCTATTTGTTACTGAAGACGCCAAGGCTCTTCTGTTATGTAGAGGTTGTAACATTATCTAAAAGGCGTAAGTAATTGAACTGAGTCAACTGATTCGGTAGCAAATATAGCGATACACAGTTTTGTTTTTTTTAGTTTCTAAACTTCTAATTGAGTGAGCTTTGTATCTTTCTTGCCATGTATCGGACTTTTACATCTATTACATATCTGCCTCACTAGTTTAAGTACTGTTCAGCAAATGATGAATCTGTCTTCTTTAATCTGCAGCTTCTACAATATTCTCTGAGTCAACCACACATTAATCTCTCAATGTGTCCCATACAGCAGGACTCGCGCTCTTGGTAGGTTGTATATCCTTTGAATTAAAGCAACATGTACCGAGTGCCTCTGAGGCATAGAAAAATAGAAATGTTGCTTATCCTATTGGAAATTTTATATACGCTAAGCCCTTTAGTATTTATTCTTTCGTCCGTTCTCACTTGTTTTACGCTAATAATGCAGAAATTAATCCAGAGACACAGATTACTAGGCTGGCAATATCGTAAACAGTGTCACTGAGGCCAGCACTTTAGAATCGGAATATGGCGACGAGCGGAAAGGATTGCTATACAGCTGTTTATTTACTGATCAAACAGTCGTAAGAAATGGGGATGAACTAACATAATAACATTACGTATGAGTTTTGACATATGGTCAATACATTCATCGAGTCTGGCTGTAATTTTTCGTACAGTAGACGGGAGGTACTAGGAAAGGAACATGTCTCAATGCAAGCAATAATTGAAACATTTTACGTGTTTTTCTTTTATACTGTTTGTAAGGCTAAATAATTACATTGTCTTATCTGAAATACCGGCAGTGTTTAAATAGTATATCTATATTTTAAGGGGTTTAATAAATTTAGTCTTAACAGACTTAGCTGAATTTTGTTTAACGAATTTTGATCAATTTCGGCTATTCTTCAAATCACATGCACGTTATGAAAGTGCTCCTATAAGTAGAAAGTGCTTTTTGTCGCTGATAATAAGTGTCTTTATCAATTTGAGCGTTTTTACGAAATCATTGTCTGCTTTAAACGTGTGTATAGGTAACTGATAGTCTTCTCATAACACAATTCTACAATGTGTGTGTGTTAAACTCAACTAGTACAC
Organism: Schistocerca serialis cubense; assembly: GCF_023864345.2. Taxonomy (NCBI): domain Eukaryota; kingdom Metazoa; phylum Arthropoda; class Insecta; order Orthoptera; family Acrididae; genus Schistocerca; species Schistocerca serialis. The sequence goes on from NC_064643.1 coordinate 411,399,046, forward strand.
ATATATTTGCTCAACTGCAGAACTTCTTTAGACCACCTCTTAAAGTTTACACCTGACGCCGCCATCTTACTTCACCAAACGTCAGATTTCAGTAAAAGATGCGTTATTGCCGGTCTAGGAATGTATACCTGAATTACCAATAACATCCTAACAGTAGAAAAATCAGAGATTACTCTAAAGTCGAGATGTGCTTGTTGTAATTAAGTAACCTTTTACCACCAATGTGTTACAAGAATTAAGCAAAATAGTATTGCTGCATTTGTCATCATCTGTCTCTCCTTTGATCAAAATGCGTTCCACTTGCATATTATAAAAAGGCATATATTTGCATAATGGTTGTCAGCAATTAGGAGTAAGTTACTTTGAAGGCAATGCACTAAAAAAGAGAAATGAAACGTAAAATTCCTGTTATCTTCAAATATCCGGGGTCTACATTCCAAGCCAGAGGGTGTCTCTGCGGTCCTGACAAGCACAACGCTTTCGCCCGCGAGACTCGTACAGATGCCGCGCTGTGGCAGTATCCGGAATATAAGGCCCTCCTCCTACAGCTGAACCACGGGGCGGAGACTTGGGTAACGGGGGCACGCCCAGGCCGTTAACCTGGCGTTTAATTGCTACAGCTCCAGGGGGCGGTAGCACGCTACTCGCTACACGCCGCAGAACAGATGTTCCTCCTACGGCTCTGGCTCTACAAAGCGGGAAATCAATGACAGACATGAAGCGAGCCGGGGCGTTGTTATTACCTCTGTCATTAATACAAATGGGTTTCATTTGCGCTTTAAGTACTGTTTGAACGTGCAATACAAAGGTCGGTCCGATACGAACGAACTTCCAGTTCGTTAAATGTTTTAGACAATGAGAGATGGGAAATGCAGTCTGTTTTCAATCACGGTACAGTAGTGTTGCAGTGAATGGAATATAAATGGTTTCATTTTCGAGTAAATTGTGAGAAACTGATGTAGCATTAATATATGCAGACAATATTACACTTCACATTTCTAGATTAGAACGCGGACACAGATTCTTCACACACTGTTCCAGTTGGAGAGGTTTAAAAAATAAAAAAACCTCTAAGATTGAAGCTGTGTTGCTGGGTATGTGGTGTTCTTGGGTGCTTCTGACCGTAAATCGTCGTCCGTGAGAGTTAAACATCTGATTACCCGTCCTTATTCGGCTACATATTTTATCTGTCAGGCGGGGTAAAAGATGTCCTGTTTTGAGATACAGTCGCTGAAACTATTACACGAGATTTAAATTCAAGACACTGCCCGTTCCATAATGAGGCGATTCTGGAAGACAAGGAGCGTATCAGAAAAACAAAAATACGTAATATTTACAGAGGAACTAATATGTTGATACTCCTCTCATAGAGGGCTAAGTGAAATATACTGAATAAGTGAAATATACTGAATAAGTGATATATACTGAATAAGTGATATATACTGAATAAGTGATATATACTGAATAAGTGATATATACTGAATAAGTGAAATATACTGAATAAGTGAAATATACTGAATAAGTGAAATATACTGAATAAGTGAAATACACTGAATAAGTGAAATACACTGAATAAGTGAAATATACTGAATAAGTGAAATATACTGAATAAGTGAAATATACTGAATAAGTGAAATATCAAGTATATTTTTATTTATAAAATAATGCAAAATTTATCACGAAGATTTAAGTGTGCCGTATACATACCGAAGTGCATAAAATAATTCTTAAGTTATTGTAGACAAACAACATTTTTTAAAAAAGTTTACAGTGCTTATTTACACAGATTGCATTATTACGTGGAAGAGGTGTACAACTTAGATATTATGAAAAAACTTACTTTAGCTGATGTTAATAAATACACCAACCGCTGCTTCTACGACATTCGTCACTGGGGAACGAGGAGTTAACCACTAACAAATTCTTTAAGCTCTCCTGAAGCGGCTAAACTTTTCATAACTGCACGCAAATTATTTAAAGTGCGTGTTTCTGAGATTTAAGCACAAATATGGGCCAAAGTAAGTGCTAGTAGATCGTTTCTGTTCCTAATATTCATCATGTTATGTGAACAACTGATATGAAAGAGATACAAATTACAACGAATTTCATTACGGAAAAAAAATTCATAAGTAGTAATTAATAAGCTATATCCAGTTCTTCGAACAGGGCTACGACGTTCTTGAACGCCCAGTACAAATATTCAAATGTGTGTGAAGTCTTATGGGACTTAACTGCTAAGCTCATAAGTCCCTAAGCTTACACACTACTTAACCTAAATTATCCTAAGGACACACACACACACACACACACACACACACACACACACACACACACACACACACACACACACACGACTCGAACCTCCGCTGGGACCAACCGCACAGTCCATGACTGCAGCGCCTAGTCCGCTCGACTAATTCCGCGCGACCGCACAATACAAATAACTCACATTGTACACTTCTGTATTTCGAGATTTAAGTTACCGTATCGGACATTATTAAACCGTAAGGCATTTGGAACGCAAATAAGCGACGTACGCTAAATTTTTAATATTTAGATCACCTATACTCAACCATATTTGAATTGCAAATAAAGATTTATTTGTTCATTTCATCAGTTCTTTCAGATACTCCTCCTGATTAATTTGTTATCAGGTAGCCATCCCAATAACTTTATGCTGTTACCCTCTCATCTGAATGTCGTCATATTTTACGCGTTTTCTGAGTGGAAAGCTCACAGATCTGAACTGCATATACTGAGTTTTTCCAGAGATTAACGACAATGAATTGGGCAGAAACCATTTTATTAGAGTCCATAAAAATTTCATTAACAGCTTTTCCTAAATCTACACTCTATTTGTTCTGTATCACAGTGCTCGTACAATCTCCGAAAAATAAATTTTGAATCTGGTTATATTGCTGAAGGAAGGTAATTAAAGGGCAAAAGACAAATAGGGTTCTAAAAAGGGATCTAGTGTGAAACTAACTAGTTCCCAGTAGGATGAAGATTGATAGCTTAATATTTTCCCATTGACACACTTTGCTTTAAGATAGAGAGATATGACTAACCATTTTGCAGATTTTCCTGTTACACCACATTATTTTAACTCACTTAAAAGGATGTTGCGATTTTTGCAGTAAATGCCTTCTGACAGACGACGGATTTTATGGTAGCCTGCAATTTATTGTTTAACGAATTACCAAAATTTTCACTGTATACATCAACACATTTTGACTGAACGCCCTTGACAATTTCAACACTTATTCTCCACCGCTAACTGGTCACTCCCACGCACTGAGGAAAATTACGTGCAGGCGGCGCGATTCGGGTAAGATCCAGAGAGCTGTGGTTCTGCATACGCGATTTAATTATCTACCAGCGGCTTCCGTGGGCAGAAACCCTAAGGGAAAGTCGTTCAAGTATGTCGTTATCGCCCACGACTTCCAAAATGTGTCAGCGAGACACTGCTGCCACTGGGAACTGTGAATGCAGTTACTAGAAAAATGAGATCTCTGGTTTTATTCGATTATTTTAATTATCCTTTTTTTACTGGACTTGCCAAATAAGGCGAAGTGCAGAACCTGAAAGCTAATCTGGCTTCTATAGGTAACGCGCCGAACAACAATCGAACCGTGCGAGGAGCGGGGTTCAAATAATCATCAGGCCATCCGGATTTAAGATTTTCGCTGTGTCTATTAATTAAGACAAATGCAACTACAGCACTTCCAAGGGCACGCCAAGTATCCTGCCCCATGCTTATCCAATATTCCTTCTTTCTTTTTGACTAAAAATCGTTTCAGAACGACAGTACTACTGAGCAACTATTCTAATTACGTAGTTTTCTAAAATAATGTCAGTTAACAACTTGCTTATGGTCATCGTCTGTTCCAGTAATTTACGGTAAGGCGGACACCTCAGAAAATGTAAGTTTTGTCTCTCTCCATTACATTAATGTACACTGATTTTCGCACTAGTAGAATGACTTTTGTCATTACGGTTATTTTCTTGTTTGAAGCGTGGTTCAATGCGCCAACAATAAGCTCCATCGACCAATAATTAATTTAAGCATCACTGTCAAGCAAATTACGGCACCGAATGTCTGTAACATACAAATAGTTCATTATACTAAACTAAGGGATTTACATGAGTCATGTTTCGGCAGGAAACATTCTGAACAGAGTCATTGTGATACCTTACATCAAATTGTGATGTCCGACAGAACAGGCACCACTTTCGTGGAACTCGCCCATATAGATTACAAGACTTTTAGAAATGTAACATGTTGAGAATTTGTGATGGATGGGAAACGTATCCAGATGGCCGAGGTGGTTAACACAACCGTTCTGGAGAAGAGGAGCATCCGAGTTTGAGTACCAGACCAGTACAAATTTTCAGCCTTCATCGTTGGTTTATTTCAATACTACGGCTGACGGTCCTGAGTCCCAGAAATCTTGACAGCTTACGTCTCTCCTCTCCTTTTGTCAAACATGGACAACGTGCTGGCAGTGCTCATTTCGAAGCTTACGGAAGATCTACCGCCATCCCTTAGCTCAGAATTATTATTCTTATACATGGAACGCTTATATACAAGGCACAGCAAATTTTATATTCAGTAAAAGAAAGATTAAAATATTCTTATTTGTTTTTGTTTCTCGTTTGGGATTTTTTAGAATTTGCTAGGATGAATTTCAGAATTTTAAATATCATCCTACAGCAAGCGTCGTACAATTAATTGATACATAATGACTGAGACATGGAAATGGATGGCTATAATACGTTAGCGACAATGAAGAGAGAGATAATGGTCTATAAATTAGTGATGCACTACCGTACTGACTGATTTGTCAATTGATGGGTTCGCATCCTGGAAAAACACTAAGTCATAAATTTATGCTTTTGAGTTGCTAAAAAGCGGGCGCGAGGTAGGTTGGTGGACGAAACGAAACAAAGCCAGTGCAACGGGGAGGTCGCAGCGCGATTTGAAACACTGCCGTCGTTTAATTTTCGAGGGGCAGACCTAGGCTTTAGTAAGAAGCGGAATGACCACATAAGAGTAGTAGGATTTCAGACTGAAATTCACTGGAAGAATTTACGGAAGTGCAACTCATCCACGAAAGAAGTATCTTACAAAACACTTGTTCGATCTATTCTTGAGTATTACTGATTTATGTGGTACCATTAGCGGGTTCGATTAATATATGAGAGGAACAACATTTAATGTAGAGAAGCACGTTTCGTCATGGTATCATTTCCTCAGCGCGAGTGAATTACGGAGATGCTCAACGAACTCCGGTAGTAGTAGCTACAAGAGAGGCGGTATGTTCTTCCCAGAAGGCTTCTTTTGAAATTACGAGCGAATACATTCAAAGAAGAGTCGAACAAGCTTTTCCTCATTCCCATATGTGTCTTACGAAGTGACCATGATGAAAAATGAGAGAAACTGGAACTCATCCGGAAATTTATGGACATCTTCCCACGCGTAGTTCGTAAATGGAACAGGAAGGAGCGAAACGATAGGGGTACCAGAGGCACCCTCCGCCATTTACCGTACGGTGGTTTGCGGAATATTGATGTGGATGTCGATGTATCGTTATCCATCAGATGACGACGTCGACGGGTTACGATTTTATTGTGTCGCCGTTGTCTTATCACGACACCACCACAACCACCATCATCACAATGTAAGTTTCCACGGTGATCCGTTTAACAGCAGAGTTCACACTAAGCCGGCACGCACGATCTAATTTCACAGCGTTTTAATTATCAGCCGAACCAGAAAGGAGGACCTGTCTCGAGTAATCAGACATCTATAAGTGTGACTGCAGTACCCTGTAATTTTTAGAGATCGACCTGCAGAACCACACAAAGAAATACTTTTAAATTTCCATTGATAAATCACTTTTCTGCGCTCACGAGTAATTATTCAGCAGTAAAGAATGTGAGGCAGCCTATAGCGAGAAAAATAGATTTAAGGAAAAGAATTAGTTTTACCTTACTTTAGTGTCACAATATTGTGCATTTTGTCACACGAGCTCTGTTCGTCGTAAAAATTAATCTTTCTTCTTTGGTGTAATTTGTGAGTTAACGAACACTGCGCTCTCCTTTAAATATATGGATGGAAGAGTTGGCCTACAGGAATTGTGAAACGAACCCTGTCGTCCAGGACCGCGTGCCACAAAGGGGGATGAGATTCAACACGAGATGGGGAAACTCACAGACGTCTGTTGTTTACCGAGGCCTAAGCGCTGTAGTGTGCGAGAGACAGACGAGAACCTACGTCAAGCCGTAGTGGCTAAGGAGACGTAGCAGTGTTAGATATGGCAAACCTAAGATGTGTTATAAAGGGAAATATTTATGAAAACTATTTAATTCTGTAGTAATGCAGGGAATCAAGCCACAGTAATTTTAATCTGCTATCCTCCATAAATTTTCAAGGTGGTCCCATAATATTGATCATATTTATAATAGTTCAGGATTTACTGTAAAAGTGAAATTCACAAGTTTTGTAACGAAAACCTGAATTCTAACATCTGAGCGCTATGGTCTATCTTAACGAACGACATTGCATATAGAAGTGCATCATTAAAATGACAAATGTTTTAAAAAAACAACTCTGTAACTTCATTTGTTGAAAAGATATACTAAATTTAAATGATCAGTATTTACAGTCAAGCATCAGATCGTCATTTCCTCCACACAAAACACATTGAACGATGACAGCATGACACCTCATTGAATCATTGAGTATTTGTTGTAAAGTTTAGTGCGTAATAGTTACTTTTGTTCGTTATTTATTTATCAGAAAGCACATTGTTGCAAGGCTACTGGCCGTGACATTCAAAGTTAAGAAGGATATTATATTAGTTTTATCTAAAAGAATTTAACTTGAAATTACAATGAAATGAACACCCTTAGCTGCATACAGGCGTTGATATACGTCAAAGGGGACAGTTGAAAATGTGTGCCCCGATCAGGACTCGAATCCGGGATCTCCCGCTTACATGGCAGACACTATCCACCTTTTTTTCCATTCTGTTCGGTATTGTTGGTTGCGTTTGGTCTGGGCGGACGTCAGATGACATCCGTTCAATTTGATCGTTGGTTCGTTTACTCAGTTGTTTTTTATTACAGAGAGCAATCGGCCTTCTGACCGAACACGCTGAGCTACCGTGCCGGCTGTTCATCTGAGCCACCGAGGACACAGAAGATAGTGCCACTGCAGGGACTTATCTCTGGCACGCCTCCCGTGAGACCCACATTCGCAACTTATTGTCCCGCATTATGTTCATAGTACCCCTGCCCATCACACTCATTACTCGCGGCTTTACCGCCGCTTCCCGTAAGAGTTCGGGCACTGTTTGTGCATACGCACAGAAGAAGTTGGTCAAATCGCCGGTGAGCCTTAATTATGGTATCTGTTCTTTGATTATTTAAATGTGTTAAAATGTAAAGTAATGTAGAATAAGTTGTATCCAACCAGATGGACGGCTTCAGAAAGGGAACTGACCCAGTCAGTTGAGAGAGGATAATCGGCGCGCGGGAAACACGGCCAGGGACGGGCAGAAAGACAATGCTGGTGCAGACGCGAAAGCGGCAGTTTGGCTGGAGACACCAAAGGGTACAGTTCGGATTGAGACGCGAAAGCGGACAGTCTGTCTTTAGGCAGCTAGGGAGTGAAACGACTTAGAAAATTTCGCGTTGTCTCTGAGCGGTGAGCAGTGAACTCAAACTTTTCGTGCCAACATCGAGTTGGAGTATTGTTTTTGGCGAAGAGATTGTGAGTGATCCAACTATGCCAAATGGATATGCGCTCGAATGTAATAGAAATTCTAAATGCGACCACTTTCGCCATTAGTTTTCTTCATGAATAAACATTATTCTAAGCAATTCGCAAATGTGTGGCCTACATCATTTATGAGACGTTCCCGATATTATTATTACTGTTATTATATGCTATGTTAACTTTGTATTTCGCAAACTTGCCATCAGCCCAACAATTTAACCAAAGGGTCACAAGTGTCTAATTTAGGGCGTATAATGCGACACGTGCAGTTCAGTCCCCAGACGAGTTTGAGCCAAGACATTTCGACGAAGAGGAACCGCATGTGAGCCCGACCATCTTTGGGATGTTAGCTCGCAAATTTCACTTGATCAGTACGTTATAAAGTCATCGTTTTCTACTTATTTCATTCTTATTCATTTGCTAATGAATTTGCGAAAGAAAATTTGAACAAAATTAGCAGCTCAAAAGCAGAAATTTGTAACTTAAAGTATTAATCCAAGCTGCGAACCAATCAATTGACAAATCGATCGGTACAGTTGCGGTACAGTTGCGAGTTGTCTTGTGACAGCCAGAGCGACAGCACCAGCAGCAGCGAGTACTGTTTGTATAAAGCGTTTATTTTGCATTTTGTTTACGACCTTCCACTAAGGAAGGGGTTCTATTTGTGTTTATCTGCTCTGCATAGTAACTAACAGTTCTTGATAAAACTTTACGTAGTTTTCGTGTTAGATTTCTTAGTGTTTTCTTGATCGTTTAGAACAGAAAGCGCCCTAAAACCGTCTTTTGTTTGTTTCGCGGCCGTTAGCCACTAGTCACTTGAATCGGCAGTTGTCTTGTGACAGCCAGAGCGACAGCACCAACAGCAGCGAGTAGTGTTTGTATAAAGCGTTTATTTTGCATTTTGTTTACGACCTTCCACTAAGGAAGGGGTTCTATTTGTGTTTATCTGCTCTGCATAGTAACTAACAGTTCTTGATAAAACTTTACGTAGTTTTCGTGTTAGATTTCTTAGTGTTTTCTTGATCGTTTAGAACAGAAAGCGCCCTAAAACCGTCTTTTGTTTGTTTCGCGGCCGTTAGCCACTAGTCACTTGAATCAGCAGTTGTCTTGTGACAGCCAGAGCGACAGCACCAGCAGCAGCGAGTACTGTTTGTATAAAGCGTTTTTGTACTTATTTGCTGCGCTTAGCTTTTAAATAGTTTTTTCTGGGAAAACCTAGCGTAGTTTTCGCGTCTCGTATTTCAGTGAGTGTTTCTTGATTATCAGAGTAGCTCATCAGAAGATTATCTTGGGAATTTGTCACCGTATAGAGTAGGGTAAACATAGTCATGTGTAGGGGCTGTGGTTGTTGTGAGCGGACGCAAGGAGAATTGGCCACTCTTCGGGGGCAGGTGGAGGCTTTGTCTGTTAGGCTCATCGAGCTCGAGGCGCAGGCGTCGGCTCGTAGTGGCGTTGGGGCAACTGTGGTGAGACCTATGCCTACTTCGGTGGCCGTGGAAATTCATGGAACCCCTGATGTCGCTGCGTCTTCCGGCAGTGAGCATCTTACCGGTCAGCCATCACTCCAGGGTGAATGGCGGACAGTGGTGGGCTCGCGCGTGCCTGGCCGAAAGGCGAAGGTGGGATCTGGCCGCGTGGCAGCTGCCTTACCCCTTTCCAACAGGTACGGGGTGCTTCCTAGTGGTGATGACATCGTTTCCGAGCCACCACAGGGTGCCTCGCCTGTTGGGCCAGTGGCCGATTCTCCGGCAAGGTCCCGACAGTCACAGAGGGCGGGCCTATTAGTTATAGGGAGCTCCAACGTTAGGCGGGTTATGGAGCCCCTCAGGAAAATAGCGGGTAGGTCGGGGAAGAATGCCAGTGTGCACTCGGTGTGCTTGCCGGGGGGTCTCGTCCGTAATGTGGAGGAGGCCCTTCCGGCAGCTATTGAACGCACTGGGTGTGACCGGCTGCAGATAGTAGCACATGTCGGAACGAATGACGCCTGCCGCTTGGGTTCTGAGGCCATCCTTGGTTCCTTCCGGCGGCTGGCTGATTTGGTGAAGACAACCAGCATCGCACGCGGAGTGCAAGCTGAGCTTAATATCTGCAGCATAGTGCCCAGAGTCGATCGCGGTCCTCTGGTTTGGAGCCGTGTGGAGGGTCTAAACCAGAGGCTCAGACGACTCTGCGACTATAATGGTTGCAAATTCATCGACCTCCGTTATTGGGTGGAGAACTGTAGGGCCCCCCTAGACAGGTCAGGTGTGCACTACACACCGGAAGCAGCTACTAGGGTAGCAGAGTACGTGTGGCGTGCACACGGGGGTTTTTTAGGTTAGAGGGACCCCCCTTGGGCGAAACGATAAAATACCTGACGGCTTACCAGAGAGGACATTATCATCGTTGATAAAGAATGTCCGTCCTCAGAGACCAAAAACAGGAAAAGTTAACGTAATATTGGTAAACTGCAGGAGTATCCAGGGCAAGGTTCCTGAATTAGTATCTCTTATTGAAGGAAATAGTGCGCATATAGTATTAGGAACGGAAAGTTGGTTAAAACCGGAAGTGAACAGTAACGAAATCCTAGACACAGAATGGAATATATACCGCAAGGATAGGATAAACGCCAATGGTGGAGGAGTATTTATAGCAGTAAAGAATTCAATAATATCCAGTGAAGTTATTAGCGAATGCGAATGTGAAATAATCTGGGTTAAGTTAAGTATCAAAGGTGGGTCAGATATGATAGTCGGATGCTTCTATAGACCACCTGCATCAGCAACCGTAGTAGTTGAGTGCCTCAGAGAGAACCTGCAGAACGTCGTGAAGAAGTTTCGTGATCATACTATTGTAATAGGGGGAGACTTCAATCTACCAGGTATAGAATGGGATAGTCACACAATCAGAACTGGAGCCAGGGACAGAGACTCTTGTGACATTATCCTGACTGCCTTGTCCGAGAATTACTTCGAGCAGATAGTTAGAGAACCAACTCGTGAAGCTAACGTTTTAGACCTCATAGCAACAAATAGACCGGAACTTTTCGACTCCGTGAATGTAGAAGAGGGTATCAGTGATCATAAGTCAGTGGTTGCATCAATGACTACAAGTGTAATAAGAAATGCCAAGAAAGGAAGGAAAATATATTTGCTTAACAAGAGTGATAGGGCACAAATCGCAGAATATCTGAGTGACCACCATCAAACGTTCATTTCTGAGGAAGAGGATGTGGAACAAAAATGGAAAAAATTCAGAAACATCGTCCAGTACGCCTTAGATAAGTTCGTACCGACTAAGGTCCAAAGCGAGGGGAAAGATCCACCGTGGTATAACAATCATGTACGAAAGGTACTACGGAAACAAAGAAAGCTTCATCATAGGTTTAAGAGTAGTCGAATCATAGCTGATAAGGAAAAGCTGAACGAAGCGAAAAATTGCGTAAAGAGAGCAATGAGAGAAGCATTCAACGAATTCGAACATAAAACATTGGCAAACAATCTAAACAAGAACCCTAAAAAGTTTTGGTCATATGTAAAATCGGTAAGCGGATCTAAATCCCCTATTCAGTCACTCGTTGACCACGATGGAACCGAAACAGAGGACGACCGAAGAAAGGCAGAAATACTGAATTCAGTGTTCCGAAACTGTTTCACTGCGGAAAATCGTAACACGGTCCCTGACTTCAGCCGTCGCACGGACGCCAAAATGGAAAATATTGAAATAAACGATATCGGAATTGAAAAACAACTGCTATCACTTAGTAGCGGAAAAGCATCCGGACCAGACGAGATACCCTTAAGATTCTATAGTGATTATGCTAAAGAACTTGCCCCCTTTCTATCAGCAATTTATCGTAGATCGCTGGAAGAACGTAAAGTACCTAGCGACTGGAAGAAAGCGCAGGTCGTTCCCATTTTCAAGAAGGGTCATAAATCAGATGCGAATAATTATAGGCCTATTTCGCTTACGTCAATCTGTTGTAGAATAATGGAACATGTTTTGTGTTCTCGTATTATGACGTTCTTAGATAATACAAATCTCCTTCATCATAACCAACATGGATTCCGCAAACAGAGATCATGTGAAACTCAGCTCGCCCTATTTGCCCAAGAAATTCACAGTGCCGTAGACACTGGCGAGCAGATTGATGCCGTATTCCTGGACTTCAGGAAGGCATTTGATACGGTTCCGCACTTACGTTTAGTGAAAAAAATACGAGCTTACGGAATATCGGACCAGGTTTGTGATTGGATTCAGGATTTCCTAGAAGAAAGAACACAACATGTCATTCTTAACGGTTCAAAATCTGCAGATGTAGAGATAATTTCGGGAGTACCGCAGGGAAGCGTGATAGGACCTTTATTGTTTACAATATACATAAATGACTTAGTTGACAACATCGGTAGCTCCGTGAGGCTATTTGCAGATGACACGGTTGTCTACAAGAAAGTATAGCAACATCAGAAGACTCGTACGTACTCCAGGAGGACCTGCAGAGGATTAATGCATGGTGCGACAGCTGGCAGCTTTCCCTAAACGTAGATAAATGTAATATAATGCGCATACATAGGGGCAGAAATCCATTCCGGTACGATTATGCCATAGGTGGTAAATCATTGGAAGCGGTAACGACCGTAAAATACTTAGGAGTTACTATCAGGAGCGATCTGAAGTGGAATGATCACATAAAACAAATAGTGGGAAAAGCAGGCGCCAGGTTGAGATTCATAGGAAGAATTCTAAGAAAATGTGACTCATCGACGAAAGAAGTAGCTTACAAAACGCTTGTTCGTCCGATTCTTGAGTATTGCTCATCAGTATGGGACCCTTACCAGGTTGGATTAATAGAAGAGATAGACATGATCCAGCGAAAAGCAGCGCGATTCGTCATGGGGACATTTAGTCAGCGCGAGAGCGTTACGGAGATGCTGAACAAGCTCCAGTGGCGGACACTTCAAGAAAGGCGTTACGCAATACGGAGAGGTTTATTATCGAAATTACGAGAGAGCACATTCCGGGAAGAGATGGGCAACATATTACTACCGCCCACATATATCTCGCGTAATGACCACAACGAAAAGATCCGAGAAATTAGAGCAAATACGGAGACTTACAAGCAGTCGTTCTTTCCACGCACAATTCGCGAATGGAACAGGGAAGGGGGGATCAGATAGTGGTACAATAAGTACCCTCCGCCACACACCGTAAGGTGGCTCGCGGAGTATAGATGTAGATGTAGATGTATCACTAATTTATATAGGTTTATCTTCCTCTTCACTGTCGCTAGTGTATTATAACCATTCATTTCCATGTCCCAGTTATATTATTTAAGTGTACGACGCCTACTGTAGGCTGATTTTTAAAATTCGTGCTGGCAAATGCTGAAAGATCCCAAATGAGAAACAAAAACAAATAAGAATACTTTAATCCTTACTTTCACAGAATATAAAATTTGCTGCGCCTTGAGCATAAACGTTCCATGTCTAAGAATAATTATTGTGAGACATACATTATATTAATTATAATTGCCTACACATTAAACACGTTATTCGGCAAAGTCATGAATTCTGTATTACAGTATCTGAGCTATTTTCGTGAGCAATAGTGAAGCTGCTACACCAAAAGTCATTTCTGAATAATAAACAAAAGCTATTGTGTCACGGAATGACAAAGACGACATTATATTACATCGCAGCTGCACTTATGGTAAGAATACAGTTGCAAATGAAAGAAAATTAAGTTTGGTGCTCTTCATTAGGCAATGCTGAGAACTAAAGTTCATTGTTTCAAATTCTATGCGACACGGTCAAGAAAGATGAAATACAAAACTGCGGCAATAAAAAGACGTCTCCACCTCTTTACCCTCCCCCCTTTAACCTATCTCCCGCCCCCCCCCTCCCCTCCCCCTTCTCTGAGACGGAATTTGAGCACCCCAACTGTCTATGTTTAGTGTTAACCATGTCACGGTGTGCAAACGTTTTTTAAATGGTTGCGACGTGGGTACCAGCCCAGTATTACTCAGTGTGAAGTGGGCAACCGTCCAAAAACCTCATCCAGTCTAGCCGACTCTCCAGACGTCGTCGCTAATTCGCAGCACGATGTCTGTCCGGGCCGGCGCGCCTGTTCGAATGCAGGAAGTAGCGTGCTAACACACGCGGCTATCTGGGCGGGTAAAAAATGTCACAAATATAACTAGACCAAAATAGAAGGCAAGAACTGGGGTGAGGGACTGAGTTTGTAGTCAACGATGATAACAAAATGATAGAATATGCTGAACTATGGAAAAGAGCACAGGTAGTTCCAGTTTTTAAGAAGGGTCGTCGAGCAGATGCGCAAAACTATAGGCCTATATCTCTGACATCGGTCTATTGTTGAATTTTAAAACATGTTTTCTGCTCGCGTATCACGTCATTTCTAGAAACCCAGAATCTACTCTGTAGGAATCAACATGGATTCTGGAAACAGCGATCGTGTGAGACCCAACTCGCTTTATTTGTTCACGAGACCCAGAAAATATTAGATACAGGCTCCCAGGTAGATGCCATTTTCCTTGACATCCGGAAGGCGTGCGATACAGTTCCGCACTGTCACCTGATAAACGAAGCAGAGCCTACGGAATATCAGACCAGCTGTGTGGCTGGATTGAAGAGTTTTTCGCAAACAGAACACAGCGTGTTGCTCTCAATGGAGAGGCGTCTACAGACGTTAAATTAACCTCTGGCGTGCCACAGGGGAGTGTTATGGGACCATTGCTTTTCACAATATATATAAATGACCTAGTAGTTCCATGCGGCTTTTCGCGGATGATGCTGTAGGATACAGAAAATTGCAGCGAAATGCAGGAAGATCTGCAGCGGATAGGCACTTGGTGCAGGGAGTGGTAACTGACCCTTAACATAGACAAATGTAATGTATTGAGAATACATAGAAAGGATCCTTTATTGTATATTTATATGATAGCGGAACAAACACTGGTAGCAGTTACTTCTGTAAAATATCTGGGAGTATGCGTACGGAACGATTTGAAGTGGAATGATCATATAAAATTAATTGTTGGTAAGGCGGGTGCCAGGTTGAGATTCATTGGGAGAGTCCTAAGAAAATATAGTCCATCAACAAAGGAGGTGGCTTACAAAACACTCGTTCGACCTATACTAGAGTATTGCTTATCAGTGTGGGATCCGTACCAGGTCGGGTTGACAGAGGAGATAGAGAAGATCCAAAGAAGAGCGGCGCGTTTCGTCACAGGGTTATTTGGTAAGCGCGATAGCGTTACGGAGATGTTTAGCAAACTCAAGTGGCAGACTCTGCAAGAGAGGCGCTCTGCATCGCGGTGTAGCTTGCTGTCCAGGTTTCGAGAGGGTGCGTTTCTAGATGAGGTATTGAATACATTGCATCCCACTACTTATACCTCCCGAGGAGATCACGAATGTAAAATTAGAGAGATTCGAACGTGCACGGAGGCTTTCCGGCAGTCGTTCTTCCCGCGAACCATACGCGACTGGAAGAGGAAAGGGAGTTTATGACAGTGGCACGTAAAGTGGCCTCCGCCACAAACCGTTGGGTGGCTTGCGGAGTATAAATGTAGATATAGATGTACAACTATCAAACTTACGCGAGTGCTAGTGCAGCAAGTTACTGAGAGAGCTTCTGTGAAGTTTGCGCTGCAGTCACCCCGTGGAAAGACCGAGTGTCGGAATGTCGTACGATAATGTTCCTGACGGATTCTGTCCTAGTCTGAGTTTTCTTTGTAGTCTTGAAAGTAAGAGCAAAACCTTTTCCGGTTATTTCCCAGGTAACGAAGTGCACATAGACCGGAATAACGCGTCGTTAAGAGCTTGTCTAACGGTCATAACCCTCTGTAATACAAAAAAACCTTGAGTTGGTGTTAAACACAATCTACAGGTCCGTCTTCTTTACAACTTTCTTAAAGGTGAACTTCTGTACGCAGGTACTCATCTGCAATCTCCAGGAAGATTCCATCAACGAAGCCGAAACGGCTACTGAATGTTATGTACGCGAGTCCTGTGGGATAAAGATAGGTAGAGATTTTAACTTAAAATTTTATAAAATACTGCGTACTTTCATTGTAGGCGTATTGGAGTGTAGACGCGTAATACCAACGTATTCTTTCCTGCTCCGCATATAAATCAGTCTTCAACAAGAAGGTCTGAGCACTGCAGTGTTTTACTAGGCATCGTCTACACCGGTATACTGGAAGAAGTAATATACGTGGTGTTTAAAAAAAGTGTTACATATCTACATACACGTCAACGTACATACTCCGCAAGTCACCGTCTGGTGCATGGCGAAGGGTACCTTCTACCACCACCAGTCATCTCCTTCCCCCGTTCCACAGAACGAGCGAAAAACGACTGGTTATATGCCTCGGCACGAGCTCTAATTTCTTTTATCTTCGTGTTCCTTACAAGAAATGTACGTTGGCAGCAGTAGATCCGTTCTGCATTCAGCTTGAAGTGCTGGTTCTCGAAATTTTCTCAAGAGTGTTCATCGAAAAGAACGCCCTATTCCCTCCAGGGATACCAATTGGAGTTCCCAAAGCAGGAGGTAGTCTCGATCAAAACAAGAAAAGTTCCTATAACGAGATGTTAGGAAACCCCATAGCTGTTGAGATATTAGCCAATGTGCCCTCTCATTCCTATCTGCTTGTTACGCAGAAGCGGACATAGGCAGTGCTGCAGGTGATTACCACGAATCCTGAAGCGTCCTTCAGGCCTTCTTCGTAGTGAATCACACGCTCTTTCAGATACACCTGGTTCCATTCGGATTAAGTCACACGGACTGAGCAAGCGCTCTTGTAACATCTGCACATCGTCGATGGTTTGGGCAACACCAATAGCCATAGCCATAGCCATGAAGCCAACGGATTCAAGTCCGGCGAACGGACAGATCTCTTCGACCAATCTGTCGCCCATGAATCATTGCGGTGAGGTAGTGTCGCACGATCCGCAGACAATGAGGTGGAGCTCCGTAGTGCTTAATCCATAGTCTTTCCCTTTTTTAAAGAATTACGCTCTCCAGTAGCTCGGGTATCCATCCAGCAGAAATCCGTGATGCACAGCATCTATTGATCTGGTGAAGTGCATGACCCTATGAGTCATGTTTTAACTTCTCTCCCCATTAAATTGAAGTTAAATTATTATGACTGAATAATGTCTAGTTACTTGAATGGTAGCTTTTGGGCGAGAGAAGTCGCTTCCTCAATATTTTAACACAAATATACCCCACACTCCCAGGTACAAGGGTAAGTCAATTATTATCCGCAAAGTAGTTATAAAATTTTATTGTAATCAAATAGGAAACTTACAAGAACATCCTTTTTCGACATAGTCTCCTTGCATTTCATTGCACTTGGCCCATCGAAGTATAAGCATCCTGATGCCCTCATAAAAGAAGGTTCTCAGTTGAGCTGCGAGCCAGCTTTCAGACTAGGCAGCTGAATCCACCCCATAGGATTTCCCACCCAACAGTGCCACAGGGCAGTTTATTTCAATCAAATTTTTGTGTTTCGGCCTAAATAGCCTGCCCAATTTTGCGGCCCAGGTGTCCTGAACGAATAGCATGAGACAATAAGAGTGTAAATGGATGCATCGAACCAGTCAAAAGACTGGATGTATACACGGTGTTCGGAAATGCCCGTTACAAATTTCTAGCCTTGTACAGGGGAATGAGTACATAATATCTTGAATAGCATCCCATGTCCGGGAACGTCACCCAACGACGCTGCAGAGCGTCAGAGGTATACGGCCGGTGCCTGTAAATGTATGTATGTACATGGTGATTCTGTGATGACGTTACAAGTTTTCAGGGGTGATGGAGAAGGGTAAATGTATCAACTGAGGTAAGGCTCCCCATACCGGAAACGAAAGAGTCGAAAGTTATAAGTGAAAACTGTACTGATTGATATCTCTGGCGGTGGAACACATGTGCCGGTGCTCTTGTTGCTAAGATTGTACGATAGGAAACTTTCAGAGGTGGTAGTATGGACCAAAACAAGAAGAAAGTGCAGTAAACATGGGCACTAAAATGCATACCTTAAAAGCAATGAGCACTTGTTCAATAGAGGAGGTGTGTTTCATAGTAGTGAAGATAAATAAGTGCTCATAACTCTTAAGGTATGCATTTTAGAGTCCATGTTTATTGTACATTTTCTCTTGTTTTGATTCATACTACCACCTCTGAATGCTGCATACCCTAGGTTCTTCGCAACGAAAGTACATGTATTCCACTGTCAGAAATATCAGAATGATCTTGGCTTGTAATTTTCGACTCTCTCTTTTCTGAACCAGGGACATTTACCAGGAAGTTATGTATTTATCCGTTTCCAAGTCTGTAACAACATTAGGGAATGACCCTGCATATACATAAATTTACAGGCGCAGATGCCTAAACCTTTGACGCTTCGTAGCGTCGTTGGATGACGCTTCGTAGCGTCGTTGGATGACGCTTCGTAGCGTCGTTGGATGACGCTTCGTAGCGTCGTTGGATGACGCTTCGTAGCGTCGTTGGATGACGCTTCGTAGCGTCGTTGGATGACGCTTCGTAGCGTCGTTGGATGACGCTTCGTAGCGTCGTTGGATGACGCTTCGTAGCGTCGTTGGATGACGCTTCGTAGCGTCGTTGGATGACGCTTCGTAGCGTCGTTGGATGACGCTTCGTAGCGTCGTTGGATGACGCTTCGTAGCGTCGTTGGATGACGCTTCGTAGCGTCGTTGGATGACGCTTCGTAGCGTCGTTGGATGACGCTTCGTAGCGTCGTTGGATGACGCTTCGTAGCGTCGTTGGATGACGCTTCGTAGCGTCGTTGGATGACGCTTCGTAGCGTCGTTGGATGACGCTTCGTAGCGTCGTTGGATGACGCTTCGTAGCGTCGTTGGATGACGCTTCGTAGCGTCGTTGGATGACGTTAACGGACACGGGTTCCTTTCAAAATCTTGTGTACAAACTCCGTTCTCCAAGTCCTACAAGTCTGTAAAGGGAATTTCCGAACACCCTGTAGAACGGGATAAAGACGGTATGGCAAGTGAGAGGACTTAATATTTTTAAAAACATCAGGAATCCGATTAACCGATGTTTAAAAAGTATCAATATCGGCCATCGATATACCGAAAAAAATTCATATATCGATATATTGACGAAAAAAATAACGACATACTGGTCTATAAAAGTATCAGCTGCACATTGTAAATATACTGTCGCTGATTTACTATCAGATATTCAGTACATCAACAAGCTAGCATCCTGCTTATCCCCCTTAGAGCAAGAATTGAAAGAAAAACGATTCACGTTCAGGCTTGGCGATAAGCACTTTGCTAACAACAGAAGTAGTCCGATGGGTCCGTTGTTTTGTCTCATCTCATATCGGATCTGTCCGAACACTTCATTTCGACTTCCCTGTTTTTTTTCTTTTTTTTTTCATTTCTCCAAACGCCACAGAACTTGCAGTTGTAGTGTCAAATGAAACGTTGCAGTTTCTGTCTGTAGCGCCGAGCGAGTCAGCATTTCCTCTCACACGTCTCCACCAACCGCAAAGACCAATCTTGTCATTTAGACTTTTGTCCATCATTTGCAGCACCTGTTTTTGAAGAATGCCAGTATGAAGAAATAGCACATTAGTTGCGTTAAAAACCTTTTTTTTTTAACGCAACTGGGAAATCTTGTTATTCCATTCACACCGCCACCTGCCAATATAATTGGACTACTGATTTCTGCCACCTTTATTATTATTTACTTCACACAGTCAAAGAGAAAAATGGACGTGATGAAAGCTCAAAAAGTAGGAAGACTCCTTCACATAGTGAAAGTAAAATGATGTCCTACCACAATTTCAAAAGGAGAATTTCAAATATTTACCGAAAATTGAAAAAAAAAATTTACGCAATATAAAATGCAAATATCAGCTCTCGATATTGCCATTTCGATATCGACTTATCGGTAAATCATTATCACCCATATATATCTATATCTTTTGCACGAGGTATCGATATTTCTATGAATCGATAATTTACTAACAGCGCCAGTAAGTGGCGTTAATCGGATGCTGTGCGGCGCCTTTTGGGACGAAATCCGCAAAGCGTGGCTTGTGGCTGTGTAGCAAGAAGCAGCGGGCGGAGAAAGCTGCAGGCGCTTGGCAGGCGGTCACCCCTGGGCGTTTCGTAACTTGGCCATCATCGTCAGCCGCGTGCGCGGTTTCCGGGCGACCGCCAGCTGTCGGTCCCACGGCAGCCTCTCCGCTGCGAGCAAATCGTCCCGAGCTGTTTCTGCAACCGTGGGAGTGAAAGTAGCGTCTTTACCCACAGAACGGTCCCCGTGGAGAAAACGCATTGTTGAAAATAACGAGCAACATCCACTAGCGTGATTACTGGCGATCTAAACATCTGTGCATGTAGGTTTCGAGACGAAAAAGAAAATGCTCATGACGTTGTGATGCGAGAGGTATGGGACAGGTCACCGATAGCCACTTATTGACAGCAGTTTCTACAAAACAATCTCCACGACTCTTAAAGCTAAGAGAAAATCTCTTCATTGTTTGCAATGAAGCTTAATGACAAAAATGTGTACTGTGTATGAAAGTGAAGAAATTACATCACAATTTTGTAAGTCAGGAAACAACAAACGTTTCACCCATGTTCATTTCCATTACCAGGTCATCACATTCAAGAACGATTTCCTGTTAAATCAGTTAAATACCTCAGTTTTAAACATGACTGACAGCAGCAACTGTTCATAAGCTTTCAATAAATGATGTATACAGCCGCCCGGGGCAGCGAGAAATACGGGCCGTGCAGCGAACTCGTGACGTCCGCAATACTTCGGTAACATTTGGCTTCGTGCAGCGCCCAAGGGAAATCAATTAATTGAAAAGGTCTTAATTTTGTAGTGTCCTATCGAAAAGTTGCGTGCATTTAAACGCGCAGTTAAGAGCTATTAAACTCATCTGAAATAGTTATTCCCTCCCCGCCGTAGACGGTTGCTGGCGCTCGTAAGATACACTCCTGGAAATGGAAAAAAGAACACATTGACACCGGTGTGTCAGACCAACCATACTTGCTCCGGACACTGCGAGAGGGCTGTACAAGCTATGATCACACGCACGGCACAGCGGACACACCAGGAACCGCGGTGTTGGCCGTCGAATGGCGCTAGCTGCGCAGCATTTGTGCACCGCCGCCGTCAGTGTCAGCCAGTTTGTCGTGGCATACGGAGCTCCATCGCAGTCTTTAACACTGGTAGCATGCCGCGACAGAGTGGACGTGAACCGTATGTGCTGTTGACGGACTTTGAGCGAGGGCGTATAGTGGGCATGCGGGAGGCCGGGTGGACGTACCGCCGAATTGCTCAACACGTGGGGCGTGAGGTCTTCACAGTACATCGATGTTGTCGCCAGTGGTCGGCGGAAGGTGCACGTGCCCGTCGACCTGGGACCGTACCGCAGCGACGCACGGATGCACGCCAAGACCGTAGGATCCTACGCAGTGCCGTAGGGGACCGCACCGCCACTTCCCGGCAAATTAGGGACACTGTTGCTCCTGGGGTATCGGCGAGGACCATTCGCAACCGTCTCCATGAAGCTGGGCTACGGTCCCGCACACCGTTAGGCCGTCTTCCGCTCACGCCCCAACATCGTGCAGCCCGCCTCCAGTGGTGTCGCGACAGGCGTGAATGGAGGGACGAATGGAGACGTGTCGTCTTCAGCGATGAGAGTCGCTTCTGCCTTGATGCCAATGATGGTCGTATGCGTGTTTGGCGCCGTGCAGGTGAGCGCCACAATCAGGACTGCATACGACCGAGGCACACAGGGCCAACACCCGGCATCATGGTGTGGGGAGCGATCTCCTACACTGGCCGTACACCACTGGTGATCGTCGAGGGGACACTGAATAGTGCACGGTACATCCAAACCGTCCGTTCTACCATTCCTAGACCGGCAAGGGAACTTGCTGTTCCAATAGGACAATGCACGTCCGCATGTATCCCGTGCCACCCAACGTGCTCTAGAAGGTGTAAGTCAACTACCCTGGCCAGCAAGATCTCCGGATCTGTCCCCCATTGAGCATGTTTGGGACTGGATGAAGCGTCGTCTCACGCGGTCTGCACGTCCAGCACGAACGCTGGTCCAACTGAGGCGCCAGGTGGAAATGGCATGGCTAGCCGTTCCACAGGACTACATCCAGCATCTCTACGATCGTCTCCATGGGAGAATAGCAGCCTGCATTGCTGCGAAAGGTGGATATACACTGTACTAGTGCCGACATTGTGCATGCTCTGTTGCCTGTGTCTATGTGCCTGTGGTTCTGTCAGTGTGATCATATGATGTATCTGACCCCAGGAATGTGTCAATAAAGTTTCCCCTTACTGGGACAATGAATTCACGGTGTTCTTATTTCAATTTCCAGGAGTGTATGTTGTGACATACGCGCCTGTCGTTGTCGTGGGCCTCCAGATAACCGGTTGCAAAACTCTGTTATAATAAGTCTTGACTAGGTTTCGATATCACTAAGGGTATCTTTTTCAGAAGGAAGAAAGTCAACTGCGTTAAATATGTCTCTTCTGAAATCTTTGTATTTTGCCAACAGCGTTCGATACTTGGGCAGGTAGAAACTTCAATTTTTGACAGCCAGTCGGTTGGCTGTATACATCATTTATTGAATTTTTGTTTACGTTTGCTGCTGTCAAACATGTTTAAAATTACGGTATTTCTGCCTGCCCAAGTTCCCAAGGCTGTTAGAAAATTTTAAAAAGACAGAAGAAAAATATTTAACACAGGTGACTTTATTCATTCTGAATGAGATACCCTCAGTGGTAATGAAACCTGGTAAAGGATTATTACAATAAATTATTTGCAACCGGTTGGTTGTACAAACGATTTCTTGTAAGATAAGTGCGTTATGAGCAAGATGATCTCAGAAGTGCAAGCCATTATAGACAGGAAACTATTTACGTATTGGCATCCAACTTGATAGGAATGAACGCTCCGACTGCATGCTGCAGGATTTGCGTTGTTAGTAGTGTTAGTGTCATAACTTACCATTAACGCTGGTAACCTCGGCGTTGAGCGCCCGCAGCACAGAGCAACCAACTTACCGTTAGGCGCCAAAGGGTTGAAATCAGTGTGCATTACATTTGCGGACAGTCAACTTGGGTCTGGACAAGGTGAGCAGGGCTTTACTCGTAAAGCTGTTTTATCAAAATAACAGCAATAGCACTGATGCCCTTCGCGAGTAACGACGCATTAAAAGAATATGATGAAATCCTCATTTTTGTCCGCCTCAGCAACTGCGGGGTCAGCGCCACAGATTGCTAACAGGTGTCCGGGTTCGATTCCTGGCCGGGTCAGAGATTTTCTCCGTTCGGAGACTGGTTGCTGCCTTGTTCCTACGTTCGTATCATCGTAACTGACAATAAAATCGTCTCCAGTACACTGACGTGTCGTCGCCTTTCCATTATTGAGATGGCTGAATGGACACAAAGCGTAAGCTAATAAATTGAAATAAGAAAAGGTCCTTTTTCCACACCGAGGTTGAAGAACATGATTCCGAAGTTCGAACTGGCGATTTGGGAATTGCTCTTCGGAGTGGCCGGTGGCCATTTGCACCACATATTGCTGAAGTTATTGTTGCCATGGCTACGAATGCTGGACGCAGTGTGCGAGCTTCAAGCTGTGTTACGACAGCTGAACCCTTAAGGTGAGGTTTACTATCTTTTAGTTCAAAAAATAGATTTTTTAAATTGCATTTTTTATCCATAAAAGTCTTCAGAATCCACCCCTGAAACGGTTTTTCCGAATACGGAACGAAAATGTTTGAAAAATGCAGCTGCCTGAAATCTGCCTTCTTGACGCACCAGTTTTTTTTTTTCTTTCGGGGGACGAGTTATTGTACTGGTGCCTCCTAGGAAACACAAAAATCAAAATGAAAGTTTGATCGCGTGTGTTTGGAAGTTAGCCCCCAAGCATTTGCATTCTGGTGCGAAGACTGTGACTTTCCTGGCAGTGAGCAGCTTCAACGAAGGGTATTCAGCAATTCTGAAGACCAACGATGGACGTCACCCTGGTACTCTATTCGACGCAGTTCGCCAAGCATTCGGACGACCACCGGATCAAGCGGCCGAAAGCCGCTTGTCACCGGCCGTACGAGCGGCTCTGGAGCAGCGCAGGAAGGCCCAGATCGAGTAGAATGCCCTCTATGAGGAAGAGGAAGGACTAGTTTATGGACCCGGAATAGCAGATTGAACGTATGTTGCATAATATTCCATTTATATGTAGTCAAAACTTCAAACGCGTATTCCTCGAAATGACTTTTTTTTTATCGCGTGGTATGGTAACTTCAAGTCTACTGAACCGATCGGCATGATTCTTTGTTTCCGACGAAGCTAACTAAATTGTCTAGGAGTGTACCACTTTTATTCCGATCCATCAACTATAAATATTTTTACTTGGCCGACGAAGTCGAAAAATAGATGAAAAAACCTCATTTTTTTCAAATGGCCGCCATTTTGTTTCCTATGGCCCAATAACTTAAGCGAGGTACAACTCCTAAAGAAAGTTTTATACTTCGCTAACGTCAACTGAATTTCGATTTCAGAAGAGCCGGCTGACCTGTGACATACCACGCGTGGAGGTATACATCGAAATTTTGTTTCGTTCCGGCGACACTTCCGCCTTTCCTCTTCGACATTTCCGGTCAAAAAACTTCCAGTTTGTAGAGGAAATATCAATAAACATTTTGACGAAATTTGACATTGGTATCTATAACACATCCCGAGAAAAAATTCTCAAAGAACCTTAATGGTCTGTCGTTCGAAAAGTGCTGCGAACAACTGTGAAGTAGTTGCACTACAAACTTTCAGGGTGTGGATGCAGTGCGTCGTCACAAAGTGGAATGTTTGTAACCCGGGACGCAAACGTGGCACGCAATTAAGAAATGTTACCCTGTCATGTGGAAATTAAACTGTATTTCGTTCAATGGTTTATTCGTTATTTCTTTTCCGCTTGTCCTTACGAATGTTTCTACAAAGCTTGATTGTCCTACGATCACTCGTTTCTCACGGTAGTAGCGGAAGTTTAAACGAACACCATGTAGATGTCATTTGTCGTATGACAGTCCATTTGCCTTACTAGACTCTACTGGCAAGGAAATCCAGAATTCCTGCCGTGGAACATATGCTGCTGATCTCTAAAAATTACAGAGTTATGAAAGTGACGTACAACAATCGTCAAATTGGCATGAAGTATACTACATCCTTACATACGTAAGCATTCATTAAGGAGTAGAAACTTGCTTGTAGCGTCTTTTCAGTTCAGGTGGAAGACGCATCTCAGGAGGCTATGCCTATTCAGAGTCACGCGTGGGTGAGTGCATATCTCATTTTCGATGAACAGAACTTGTGCCTTAGACACAGAATGACGGGGGGATTCAGTTAAAGTAGGCTTCCTGCAGGAAATATCTTAATATTCCACTAAGTGATTTGGGGAAAACTGACGTCGGAAAGGACAGTCCAATATTTTAATCTGCCTCGCATCCCGAAAGATATCATTCTCTAAGCTACGCGTAAACTCGATTGGCTGAAAATATTCCACTCGTAATTGGGATAACACTGGTTTATTTCTAGAAACCGCTATTCTGTCTCTTGCATAGGAAAAAAGTTTTCCTGCTCTTGTTGGTGCATGGGTAATTTTCAGTGAAACACTAATCACTTTCATACGTTTCTTAATCATTTGTCAGGGCAGAAACCTTTATTGCATTATTTCCTAAGGCCTACGCATACAGTTAATAATATAAGAGTACGTGAAAGTTCAAGACGGACGTAAATGGAATTGACTCTGGATCTGTCCGTGGGCTACCCTCGGCTTTACGTTACGGTTCTGCAACTCTTAGCTGCGGTTGCGTCTGTCGCGGTGAAAGTTAAGACCGTCGTTATAGCTCACCTTTCTGTGTAGGCACCAGCACGAATAAGCAGCTTCCCAGATGGAAAACTAACTGCTTCATTTGCTAAGTTTAGCCAGTTTGTGAAGATGCCAAATGTGTCCAGCAAGATATCCCTAATATAAGGGCACCCTGAAAACTGTCTGTCTACCACAGACACGGCATTGATATCAATGAAATTTGTTTTTGTTATGTTGATAAATTTGGCGCAAAAAGAAAAGTCAAAAGTCCACTCGGCGGTCAGTAATTTTTTTGTTTTAGGCGATTTATTGCTAATAGGAGTTTATCCATGCAAGAAAATACTATTGGATGATTGGCGATAAAAAGACTGAAGTAACTGATGCTTCAGGCGCACCAGAAGAAAGAGAAAGATTTGTGTGACGCAGACAATGAGAAAATTGAATTGAGTGCAATGTTTACAAATAATCTTTACTGAAATAGCCACCGATGCTTGAGAAAACACGATAATAATCCTAAATGAGAAACACATTCCTGATGGTCTGCAAGAAGATATTTATTTCACCATGAACCAGTCTTCGGCTTCTAAGACCATTGTCGGTTGGCAGTTGAATGTTGTATCCACAGATAAACTGATGTGCGACTGGCACAGATATTACCGGCACAGATGATACATAAAAATGATAGGATTCAGGCTGTTTACAAATGAAAGGACACTTTTTATGTTATGCGAAACCCGTTACTTTTAACAAGATGTGAAGAATAAACTTTAACTTACTGTTATGATCTAACATTTACATAATTGAAATTTAATTTAACAGAATAAGTGAAAGCAATTTTTGTTCGGTCGTTTAAAATTAAGTTTGATTTCTGTGTCGTATGTTCACTGGCTTCACATATTTCTAGTAGTGTCCTCTTTCTGCTTTTCTTAACAGTACGTAAAACGCTATTTTGCATCGTATTGGTGATTTCGTTGTTAAAAGACGTTCCATGTTTTCTAGCCTCCAGCTTCTTTCATGTTCCTAACTGATGAAATGATTTCCTTTCCTCCTCTGTTGAATGAAGTTTCAATTATGCAAGTGTTAGATTATAATTGAAAATTCACGTTTATTTTTCATCTTTTGTTAAACATGTGAAGATTTCCACATATGAAATTTCATTTTTCATTATTTTGCTAAAAACAAAAATTTCTGCGTAACGTGTACAAGGAATGCTTTCTTTTGTAAGCACTTTATATATATAATCTACTGTGTGAGCATAGGCGAATGCGTATGTTCTCAACATCAAACGGGGCTGATCACGTGATTTTGGGACGACGACACCTGTCTACAATGGTTCAAATGGCTCTGAGCACTATGGGACTCAACTTCTGAGGTCATTAGTCCCCTAGAACTTAGAACTAGTTAAACCTAACTAAGCTAAGGACATCACACACATCCATGCCCGAGGCAGGATTCGAACCTGCGACCGTAGCGGTCTCGCGGTTCGAGACTGCAGCGCCTAGAACCGCACGGCCACTTCGGCCGGCACCTGTCTACAATTTTCGGTAATAGCGAAACTAGAATATTACACGTATTCGCCTTATTTTATATACGTTCCCACACGTTTGAGTTTTAGTAACCGCTACGGTGCGCTATTGTCGATGTTATGGATGTAAAGAGAAGTACTGTATGTGAAAATAAGACCAGTTACTTTTCATGGGTATGTACAACGAATGTGTAATTGTAAATGTCATATTGATATGAGGCACTTCACATGTTGAAAAACATTTATACAAGATGTTATGAAGTCTTCCGTCGTCCTCCCCAATGCGAGTCTAGTGTGTAAAGTAAAAACCATTTAATCCAACTTCAGTACCTGGCATCAAATTGTTAAAATCTCTGTAAAACGAGTATACCAAGTTTCAATGTACTTCTGAAGGAGAGCTATCGATAGCAACTAAGCAATAACACTCAAAATACCCTAAGCGCTATACGGGCTGAAATTCGCCGTCCAAAAATCACGTGACTTGAGCTGAAACAGATGTTTCTGAAAATTCTCGTTCTGCACACCCGAATGCTCACTCCATAGCTACTTATACTCTATGGTATCAGTCGCACGTCAGTTTATTTGTGATTACGAAATTTAGTTGTCACCTGACGTTGGCCTACAAAGCCGAAAGCCGGTTCAAGATCAGACCACCAACTTTTTACAGATCATCATATTTAATATTAATAATAATCCAAGGATTACAACGGACCGAGGTAATGGTCCAGGACGTTAAACCAGAAACGAAACCAAAATCAAAGCCGTGGGTGAAAGCTTGCGGTCTTGTAGCAGCTTAGAGGAAGTTTCATTTCGCCTGTCGACAAGGCTGTGATCAGTGTGCTGACGATTCCTCTTACTTATTGCCTTGTAAAAGGTGATTACTATACAGTAACTGATGAATACTAAGCAAGGTTTCTGAATAACCTTGAAGTTAAACTGCTTTTCAAGACAGCAAAAGACAAAAAAAAAAAAAAAAATCATCCTTCATCAGAGCAAGGAATCGGCCCACAAATGTTCTTTGACAGGTCAAAATTATGGATTTGAGTTACAAAGTGTTGGAATATCCAACCTTTAAATCACAGTTTGGCATCCTCTGACGGGGACTACCTTGAAAAATAAGAGCAGATAACTCTTCATCTTGTCCTCATAGAACATGAACTGATGGAAGTTCTTATGGAAAAAGACGAATGAAGTGCGGAGGGTCATGTTCGTATCACTTATCGAGCTTTCTTCCCATTCTCATCAAGGATGCAGCGTAGAAAGGATAACTGCCCGTATGCCTCTGAGCGAGCTGTTATTTACCTGCACGATCTCAAAAAAATGGTTCAAATGGCTCTGAGCACTATGGGACTCAACTGCTGAGGTCATTAGTCCCCTAGAACCTAGAACTAGTTAAACCTAACTAACCTAAGGACATCACAAACATCCATGCCCGAGGCAGGATTCGAACCTGCGACCGTAGCGGTCTTGCGGTTCAAGACTGCAGCGCCTTTAACCGCACGGCCACTTCGGCCGGCTTGCACGATCTCTGCAGGATAGTTACATAGAGGGCTGGACAATACTGCTAACTGCTGCACTGGCATATGGTTCTTCAGTTTTTCTAAGCCGGTTATCGTGACATGTCTTGCATCTTTTTTCGAGTTTCCGCCACCAGTTAAGATTTTTCAACATTTTATTGCACTCCCTCTATGCAGTCAAAAATTCCTGTGACCATATACGTTCGATAATATATGTCAGTCCCACCCGACATGATCCCGTATTCATGAACAAAAATCAAGTATTGGGTGTTCAAGCGTTTTTTGTCCAACGTCTTTCGTACAGAAAGTCTAGTTGCCCTGTCTACTATTCAAGAAATGCTGTATGCGATATAACTGACAAGGGGAACCCTCCACAGGTCGCTATCTGACACAGACGAAATTTCGCGGGGTGAAAGAAGGGCAAAAATAAAGAAATCCTTAGTCTGGCTTAAGTGCCGACACTCAGTAGTTTCCTGGAAAATGACGGTCAATGTTTCAACACTACTTTGTCATGGAGTCGGTAGTGCAGAGGGGAAGAGCACAGTTTCTAGTTTTTGCCCCACGTGGTCAAACCCAATCTTATGACTTTTTAACTTTCTTTCATGTCAAATGTTATCAAAAATAAATTTTATTATCACAAATCTTATAAAATGGAAAACATATAAAATCTAGTATTTCAGTTTTTGTTTTGATGTTTACTTTTATAGCTGAAGAAAACCATTCCATTCCCCAGGGTGATATCTGCCACAAATATGTTCAAAGTACAAAAATTCGGATCACCAAGAGCACCATGTGAAGACACGTAGGCCAAAATCATATTTTTAGTGTGAATATCATTAGGAAAAACAATCTCGTTAACGCTGCTAAATACTTCGCGATCTGGCGATAATTTCGCGGCAAATCATGGGTATTGAAGCATTTCTCGAAAGCTGGAGACTGCAATTGATGGAGGAACAAGGCACGTACCGTAACTACGTCGCTTCTATTCGTCGTTTCCCTTTGCTGTGCTACGAGAGTAGGGCATTTCCGTAATCGACGAATATAATTCTCCATCTGTCGACTAAAGTATACGTCGTAGGGTTGACAGAATTGTGTACACTTGGCGAAGTTACTTTTAGTGAACACATTGGTATTTTGATTTCATCGTCAAACGGCCCACCCTTAAGTAGGCATAGTTTTGTCCACCCCACAAGTCAATAATGCAGATAAACTATTTCGTTTTTACTCAAGATAGCAAAACTTTGTCCAGAAACTAATGATACGTTTTTGTGATTGTTGCGTACACATTCTGATGCTGTTCCATTAATTTATTTACGTCTTCCTGGACTCTAGGACGAAATTAGCTACTTACTTCCAGACACACACAAAAACAGTTGATAACTGTTTTCCGGAAAGCGTTAATCCTTAATGGGCAGTATACGAGTGCGTCAGGTGATTCAATTGGCCGACAGCTATTTCCGTACGTTTATCACCTCTAAACGATAATTTTCTCTTACTAATTGTATGATACATCGGCTTTGATCCATACACACTGCGTGGGTGGGCTGACGAAGTTGCGACGAAACTTTGACGGTCATTTTCTAGAAACCTATTGAGTATTGGCACCTAAGCCAAAATAAGCGTCCCTATGAAGTTTAGGCTGTGTCAGAGAGTGACCTATGGAGGTTCACCCTTGTGAGCCTATGTGGTCGTTCCAGTTCATATAACTAGTCCTTGTTACTCCAAATATTTGAATGGCATGACTGACCGACTGAGATGTGTTAATTTTAATCAAAACATACCTCGATTTTACATTTCGTCAACTGCGCAACTTTAAATTTCTATACACTATTAACTCTTACCAGTCTCTGCATAAGGTTAACAATTATTTTTCAGTGCTAACTGGTTGTAACCATAATTTTTTACGGGGTACGACTGCATCATCTGCGAAAAGCCTGTGGCTGCAACTAATTATCACCGTTAAGTCAGTAAGGAATAGCAATGGTCATATTATATTCCTCTGCTGCACAGCCGATATTTCTGCAGCGCCTGTATATTACTCCGTTCAGAATAATTTGCAGTATCTTCGTAAATTTCCGATATAGGCACTGACTCTGAGAATATCCTGTCACGCAGTGATCTATGGTATCTGCTGTTCGTGCACACTGTTGCGATAAAAATTAACACGTTCCTGCGTTCTAGAGCGCTCCTGCAGTAGTTCGGTTGCACTTGCCCAACTGTTGACATGTCGTAGTCTCGCTAATCTAGCAAACACTTTATGTAATCTGAATGATGCACTGTGTTAGTCGTGTGCTATAAGCGCATTATCTGAAAATGGTGGGGAAAAGAATGTGTCACAGTGCAAGAATATTTCTAGCGTTCCCTCGAAGAGATTACAAAATAAGATTACGAGAAACTTTAATCAAAACCATTCGAGAAAACACAAGTCACACTCCTTTGAAATAAGCATCAAAAGTTTTCTTTCGCCGTCCCTGGTCGGATGTGTTCAATTTCGATTTCCATTAGAGTAGTGCACCGTGATAAATAAACATTACCTTTATACATTTATATTGCACAAATGGAGTATAAAAAAGTGTCAACGCTAGAACGGAGTATCATGGTTGTTACAACAATTAACTCAGGAATTTGTTTATTGAAACGGCAATATGGTTGAACACCATAACATGCAACGTAGTTACATGAAATGCAATATGATTTGTGTGACAAATGCAGCTGAGTGTATTGATAAGAGAGGAAGCCACTAATAAACGTTAAGTGAAGAGCCACGTTTGAACGGAAACAGAAAAAAAACCTCACCGACAGGAGGTAGACGAAAGATCAGTTTGATGATGTTTCTTGAGTGAAGAAAACATGTTTTGAAATAGACTAGATTCCTATACAGACAACGTCTCTTACAAGGCGATTCAGCTAATTAAGACATTGAACACTTATCTAAATTTGGGTGAACAATAAGAGTTATCATGAAACACAACTTTATCTGTGTTTGGATTGCAGAAACTGTTCCTGGATGTTAATTTGAAATGTGACTTTGACCAACACACACAGTAACATTGCACACTACGTTGCAGCCGAGACTACTTTTCTTACCTCATTAAAAATATAAACAGCGAAGACCAGGAGACCAGGAGACAGCACGAAAAGAACAAAATTTCCGATTACATTCCGTATTACAGTACTGAATATTCATTTAAAACGTAGAAGTTTATTAGGAACATTTCTCACAAGAAAAATCGCACATGTTCACAAAAGTTTCTTGTAACTGATGCGAGAATACATCAACGTGTTATAAATTCCTTTTATTACATCACCTTTCTATCGAAATAAGAAAAAGGTCTTTTGTGTTAAACGTGATAAATGGCGATGGCGGGTATTTTACGTATTACATTTTCCGAAATATGATAAGTTGAATGTGCAACAAATCAGCTGAACCGTTTGGAGTCTACTACACTGATGGGAATGGAAAGTGTTACATCATGAACGTCTTGACCGAACTCTGCCAAACTGACTCCTCTGTACGTTGAGCAAAATTTCATCCGTGTGCTAGCTTATTTTCAGTACAGAAAAAGCCATTCCCGCAGTAATGAATGGGATGGTGGCTACTGGGATTATCCAACGGTTTTTGAACTATTCAAGCTGAGATCACAACGCAGCATGCCCAGAAGACATGTACGCACAGCTGATCGCCATCTTTAGGACTCCGTGAAAAGTCTAATCATTGACATGAGGGACATGGGAGCACCATACCGACTGGTCTCACAGGCAGCAAGCTGTAGTACAATGCAGAAAGAGTGGTGCCCAGATGGAGTCAGGACAAAAGTGTGTCAGGAAGAGAAGGCACGGGTCCTTCCACAAGAACTACCGTACACCGCGAGGAGGTCGTACGATTCTACGACTGGCTCTGTCAAAAAGATGGATGACAGCAGCTGAATTCTAGTGAAGGTAACAGGCAGTGTCACCACGAACCGTAGGGAACAGATTATTGGAAGCTAGGTTGAGATATGTAGTTACCTTGTGTCGTTAACCGCTTGCACCATACCACAGGCAACAGACACTTGCATGGTCTAGAGCCAGAGTAAGCTGGAACATTGAATGGCATTCTGTTGTGTTCAATGGTTGGTTGGTTGGTTGGTTGTTTGAGGTTAAAGGGACCAAACAGCAAGGTCATCAGTCCCTTGTTTCAAATAGACTCCATTCTGCTAACGGGACATCTCAGTATAGTCAGAAAAGTAAAACGGAAAAAGGGGAAACGTAAAAGGGCAGTCACGTTGTCATTATTAAAAACAAATGAAGGAAGTTGGCAAGAGAACGGACCCAACACTATGCTGAAGCAGCATAGGCAAGACCACCTGTGACTTAAAAGGTACAACTGCTATAATGCAGAAAATACGGATGGGAATAGAAAAACTAACCAAGCCTTAGAAAGAAGGGGTAAAAACAGAGTAAAAGGGAAAGAAAAGAGGATTCCGGTCAGGGAGGTGAATCGGGAATCTCTGAACACTGCCTACAGTGGGAGACACCCAAACACTCACCGCCCTGCCCCAACACCAGAGGGAGATTAAAAACTTTAAAACTGAGAATAAAAACCACTCTCCCGGAGGAAACCTAGAACCAGAGAGACCATCCGGGAATCGTCAGCCAACATCAAAGGTAAAGTGTGGGGGAGTCTGTACTTAGCACGCAGAGCCAAAAGAAGGGGGCATTCAACCAAAATGTGGGCCACTGACTGGAAGGCTCCACAACCACATAGCGGGGGTGGCTCATCACGCAAAAGGAAACCATGGGTCAGCCTGGTATGGCCAATGCGGAGACGACACAGTGTGGTCGAGTCCTTGCGGGAGATGCTAAAGGAAGAACGCCATGGGCCTGGATTCACCTTAATGGCACGAAGTTTATTAGACAGTGGAGTAGCCTCCCAAGAATTGGCCCATGACTGTGCAAAGTGGGATTTGATGTGAAGCCGTAAATCCGCTGCAGGAGGGGTTACAGAAAACGGGGGGTAAGTAACTGCTCCCCCAGCCAAACGATCAGCGAGCTCATTACCCGGGATACCCACATGGCCCGGGACCCATAGGAAATCAATGGAACAAGCAGCACGGTGAAGATCAGCGAGATGGTCATGGATGGCAGAGACCAAGGGATGGCGCGAAAAACACCGGTCAATAGCAACAAGGCCACTCAACGAGTCCGTACATAACAAAACGCGGTTGTGTTGGGATTGTTTAATAAAGGTAAGGGCCCGGGAAATTGCCATCAATTCCGCAGTAAACACCCCACATGAGGGTGGCAGTAGATGATTTTCCGTTCCAACAAAGGACGTGAAGGCATACCCAACATGATCAGCAGATTTAGAGCCATCAGTGTAAAAAACAACAGCATCCCGAAACTCCCATAAAATTTGGCGGAAAAAGGAACGGAACACCACCGGGGGGATGGAATCTTTCGGACCGCGGCGGAGATCCATCCGAATTCGAGGCCGAGGAACTAACCAAGGAGGGGTGGAGGGGAGGGAGCGAGGAAGACAGGACAAAGAAGGAAGCCGAAAATCACGGGTAAGAGACGCAAGGCGCAGCCCAACCGGTAAACCCGCCCGAGGGCGGGAGTCAGGCGGGCGACGTCCATGGTCTGGGAATAGGATAGAATAGGAAGGATGAGCGGGAGAAGAACGGATAGTAAGGGCATAAGACACCAGAAGCTGGGACCGCCGAACAGAAAGGGGGGGGATCCCAGCTTCAACCAGGAGACTATCAACAGGGCTAGTAGGGAATGCACCAGTGGCCAAACGGATACCACGATGGTGGACTGGATCCAGCACGTGCAGCGTGGAAGGAGCAGCTGAACCATAAACTTGACAACCATAGTCCAAACGTGACAGAACTAGAGCACGATAAAGACGGAGGAGGAGGGAACGGTCCGCACCCCAAGAGGAGTGGGCAAGGAAGCGAAGGACATTGAGTTTTCGGAAACATCCTACCTTCAGGAGTCTGATATGGGGCAGCCAAGTGAGCTTGTTGTCGAAAAGAAGACCTAGGAAACGAAACTGTGGAACCACAGGCAATCTTTGTGCAGCGAGATAGAGCTCTGGATCAGGGTGGACCGTAGTACGGCGACAGAAGTGGACCACCCGCGATTTTAAAGGAGAGAATTGAAACCCGTGTGAGAGGGTCCATGCAGAGGCACGCCGTATAGCCACCTGGAGCTGCCGTTCTGCAGATGGCATCGAGGAGGAACTAACCCAAATGCAGAAATCATCCACATACAGGGCAGGGGCGACCAAGGGACCGACAGAGGCCACAAGTCCATCGATAGCAATGAGGAAAAGAAGGACACTCAAGACAGAACCCTGTGGGATGCCCGTCTCCTGGGTCCGTGGAGAACTAAAAGCAGTACCAACTCGAACTCTGAATGACCGATGGATCAGGAACTGGCGGATAAAAATCGGGAGTGGGCCCCGAAGACCCCACTGATGAAGGGTTAGTAAGATGTGATGGCGCCAGGCCGTGTCATAGGCCTTGCGAAGGTCAAAAAACACTGCAACCAAATGGCGGCACTGGGAAAAAGCCTGCCGAACTGCGGATTCCAAGCGAAGCAAATGATCGATTGGAGATCGTCCCTCTCGAAAGCCACACTGGTAAGGGGACAATAGATCCCGAGATTCGAGGACCCAAGTGAGCCGACGGGCTACCAGCCGTTCAAGTAACTTACAACCAACATTGGTCAAACTAATTGGCCGATAGCTGTCAACAGATAGGGGGTTCTGACCAGGCTTAAGGACAGGAACCACAATGCTATCCCTCCACTGAGAAGGGAAGTCACCCTGGAGCCAGATGCGGTTAAACACCCGAAGAATATGTTGCCGTTGTGGAGCACTGAGATGTTGAAGCAGTTGGTTATGAATGGAATCTGGGCCAGGGGCCGTATCATGAGAAGAAGATAGAGCAGAAAGAAATTCCCATTCAGTGAAAGGTTCGTTGTAAGATTCTGACTCACAAGTGGTGAAACATAAGGTGACAGCTTCAGCCTGCTGTTTTTGATGAAGGAAAGCAGCTGGATAGGAGGCCGACGCTGATGCCACTGCAAAATGGGTCGCAAGATGTTCTGCGAGAACTAATGGGTCCGTACAAATGCCATCTGGGAGGTGAAGGCCTGGGAGGGTGGACTGCCGATGGCAACCTTGGAGAGAGCGAAGTGTAGCCCATACCCGTGACAGAGGGACAGTGGAACCAAGGGAAGAAACGAATCGTTCCCAACATATCCGTTTGCTCTGTTTAATTAAATAACGGGCTTTAGCGCGAAGGCGCTTAAAGGTAGAAAGGCTGGCTACAGATGGGTGCCTCTTAAAGTGTTGCAAAGCTCGACGGCGATCACGGATGGCAATGGCAATGGCCGTACTCCACCACGGGACTTGCCGACGACGAAATTGTCCAGATGAGCGCGGGACAGCAAGGTTAGCAGCGCGAACAATCGCGGCAGACACGTCACGTAGGACGTCATCAATACAACCCAACAAAGAGGGAGAAAACTCGACCTGTGCAGTATATAGAGGCCAATCGGCGCGGTGGAAAGACCAACGAGGTAACCTGTCCATCGGGGAGCGGGAAGGGAGCGTGATAATCAACGGGAAATGGTCACTATCACAAAGGTCGTCGTGTGGCGACCAGTGTAATGAAGGGAGGAGAGAGGGAGAAGAAAGAGAAAGATCAATGGCAGAAAAGGTACCATGACCAGCACTGAAATGAGTAGGGGAGCCATCATTAAGA
This sequence comes from Schistocerca serialis cubense, assembly GCF_023864345.2. Lineage (NCBI taxonomy): Eukaryota > Metazoa > Arthropoda > Insecta > Orthoptera > Acrididae > Schistocerca > Schistocerca serialis. Next base: position 411,435,515 of record NC_064643.1, read on the forward strand.
AGGCATAGGTCGTGGTCTGCAATAAATTGGTCTATAAGAAGACCTCGTCTAGATGGAAAGGCACTGCCCCACAAAGGATGATGAGCATTAAAATCCCCAAGGAGGAGGAAGGGAGGAGGAAGTTGCTGAAGAAGGGTGGTTAAGGCAGCAGGTGTAAGAGTCCTGTCAGGAGGGAGATAAAGATTGCATACTGTGACTGCAGAGTCTAAGTGGACCCTAACAGCAACCGCTTCCAATGTAGTGTGGAGAGGAATCCACGTGCTAGCAATGTCTGTACGGACCAACGTACAAACGCCACCAGAAGCCCGCAAGGGTCCGACCCGATTTCGACAGAAAACACGGAACCCACGGAGGGTCGGTGAGTGAGCATCAGTAAAATGAGATTCCTGGAGAACCACACAAGCTGCTGAGTAGGACGAAAGAAGGGATTTCAATTCCGGAAGGTGACGATAGTAGCCATTACAATTCCATTGGAGAACCACAGAACGATGGTTTAAATGAGGGCTGAACACGCTAAATCCAGTCATACCGCCGGGTCCCCACCCGTCACCGACAAGGAGGGGGCGACATCCATAAACGACAGGTCAGAATCCGGTTGTGAAGCCGGGGAAGGGACCTCTGGTGACACCAGAGGCTCTTTATCCCGGGACTTATGTTTCTTCTTCTTTTCAGGCTGAGATCGAGGAGGGCTGTGTGGCATAATGGAGCCAGCTGCAGCAAGATCAGGAACAGAAAGAGACCGGGCGACCGGGGGGCCGATAGACCGCGGCTCTCGCGGTCGCCGCGCTGCAGCAGACCTTTGACCTGGAAGGTGCCGGGAAGGGGCATCCCGGGAGAGGCGCCCTTGACCGGCAGACGCCGAAGGAGTGGGACACTTCTCCGGCTGGGGAGGGGGAGCAGCGCCCAGAGGAGAAGGTGTGGGAGCCGCAGGGGAGGGGGGAAGGAGAGGGGTCCGGGATGGGGGTAAGGAAGGGGGAGGAAGGGATGAAGATGTAACCAAGGCGTAACTAGATGTCATGGACACAGGGTGCAATCGTGCGTATTTCTTACGGGCCTCTGTGTAGCTTAAACGATCAAGAGACTTATACTCCTGTATCTTTTTTTCTTTCTTATAGACTGGGCAATCTGCTGAACGAGGAGAATGACTACCATGACAATTTACACATACAGGAGGGGGAACACAGGGACTCCCCTCATGGAGTGGACGTCCACAGTCACCACAGAGAGGGTCCTGGGTACAGCGAGAAGACATGTGGCCAAAACGCAAGCACTTAAAACACCGCATAGGAGGTGGGATGTACGGCTTCACATCACAGCGATAGACCATAATCTTAACTTTCTCAGGAAGGGTATCCCCTTCAAAGGCCAGGATAAAGGCACCAGTATCAATACGATTATCTTTAGGACCCTTCTGAACACGCCGAACAAAGTGAACACCCCGCCGTCCGAGATTGTCCCGAAGTTCCTCATCAGTTTGAAGGATGAGGTCTCTGTGAAAAATCACACCTTGTACCATATTTAGAGACTGGTGAGGGGTAATGGACACGGGAATTGTGCCAAGATGGGTACAGGCACGAAGGGCCGCAGATTGGGCAGCCGAAGCAGTTTTTATCAGTAACGAACCCGACCGCATCTTGCTCAGGGAGTCCACTTCGCCGAACTTGTCTTCAATGTGTTCCACAAAGAATAAAGGTTTGACACTGGTGAAAGTATCTCCATCAGTCCTGGTGCAAACTAGATAACGGGGGAAAGGTTTTGCCCCTAGACGACGCGCCTGACCCTCCTCCCAGGGGGTAGCCACGGAAGGGAAGGCCGAAGGGGCAAGAGAAGCAGCACTTGAGGAATCAGTACCACGCAGAGAGACGGCCGCAGAAGAGCGGCCAGAGTTTTGGACCCGTATGCGTTTCATCTGCATAGCGTCCGCCCTGATACCACCCACTCCGATCAGGGGCTCTCCTCACGGGCGCCACCCAGCCACAGCAAGGGCCGTCTGGCACGGCGGCCATTGCCGGGAGTTCCGATGCTCCAGGATGACGAGCAACCACTCCAAGGCATGCATGAGGAGGTCACAGCTCAGGTATCAGAAGTGTGATCCCTGTGTGTTCAGGGGGCTCAACCAAAAGGGTACATAGCGACCCCACCACACGGGCTGGCTACCGTGCTGGCTATGCACCCTAGCATCAGACAACGACGTAAAAGAAAAGGTGGAATGTACTATGAGGGCACACGTCGGAGACACTAGGTAAGGTGCTCTTCCCCAAATGGCTCACACTACGGAAGAGAAATTTTGGAATGGAGGTCAAACCCCAGAGGGGGACCAAGGAACGCCAAAAGGAGGAGATGATTACGCAAAAAAAGCCGGAGTGTAAAACCAACAGAACCAGGAGGATAGCGGGGGCCAACATAAGCAAGGACACCAATAGAGAGAGAGGAGAGGGCGAGGGGAAAGGGGTATGGAGGGGAAAGGAGGGGAAGGGAAAGGAAATGCAGCCCGGGACAGAAAGAAAGCTGCAATGGCTCGGGGCCCCGTGCTCGCCACGCACGTATCCACGAAAGAGTTGTGGACCCCCTGGGGGGGTGTTCAATGGTGAATCTGGCTTCCGTTGGTGGCGGTCAGACCAACGACAATGTGTCCTTAAGACGACCCGACAAAAGGTTGCAGGAAGCAGCGATTCTAGGGACCGATATATCTCCAACTCGTGCTGTGGGTAGCTATTGGATATGACAACAGGATTCACTTGATAGCTGCTGAAAAAAGGCTGAATGCTCGCCAGTATGTGGCAAGAATGGCAAACACTTTTGTCATATACATATCACAACGATACTAGGTATATTTCAGTAGGATAATGCATGACCCGACGTTGCGGTTCACAGCCCAAACTGTCTTGACGAATGGCCTGCCCAGTACTCTGATTTTTCACACGTAAAGCTTGTTTGGGATGCGATGGGAAAACATACTTTTACACCTGCTTCCAGACACCAGTCTTCACAAGTTGTCACAACATGACAAGAAATTCCTCAAGATGACATTCAGATGCCGTTTGCTTTCATGTAATAACGAATAGAAGAGTGTATTCCACCTTTGTGTGTCAAATGACGTAACACATTGATGTCTGTTCTTCAATATTGTTTCCCAGATCTTTTTAAATGCAGTGGTGGCGTACAGCAGAGTAGACAAGGGTTTCTTTATCTTTTGGATGCAAAGTGGCATTGCACTGATTTCATTGCAAAACATACACGCTGTGTCCCAGTTTCGTTAGGACTGTGGCTATGAAAAATAAAAATCATTGATTATGCTCAAAACATCACTGGTTTAATTCTAAATAGACTCCCCCTGAATCAATACACAACTGAAATCGTTTTAAAACTGTTTTGAAACAGTCTCTGTTGACCTTTTTTGAAACTGAATTTAGTACTGCTGTGCAATTTCCTTGGATGTCCTTAACTGCGTCGCAAGAGTGTTCTTTCATTGTCAAATTCAATCAGGGGAACCAGCAGAAGTCGCCTGGAGCCAAATCCGGCGAGTGATCTAGAACAGTGCTCCGTTGACTGACACATAACCGGTAGATAATCTTCGCTTTGTGGGTTGGGGCATTGTCGTGGAGGACCGACCAGGTACCTGCCTCTCGCCATTCCGGTCGAATTCGACGGATTCTTGTCCACAAACACAAAAGTTAACACAAAACTTGATGTTGCCTCGCTGCTCCACCATCATTTTCCGATGCGCGTCAGACTCACATTGCTACATTCGCGGGCAGGGTGCCTGTTGACCTTCTTCACGAATTTTCGTAACTCTGCAACTCGCCGCGAGATGGCATTGCAGTTTCGAAATTTACGCAAGCAGTCCCAATGGAACTAGGGGATATTGTGTGTAATACTCATGAAAACGTTAAGTAGTACCATATGAGCTGTATAAAAAAAGCCTAAAGCAGCGTATGTACACGTCATCGTTTGGAATTTGCCTATCACGACTATGCAGCGCTTTTCCAGCGATACGACACCCTTTGCCACGTGGTAAGCTGTCGCCACAACCACCCCAACCAGCCCCTATAGTAGCAGCGATCGCTACGTCATGGGTTCAGCTCTCTCCATAATATGTTAGCACTCTCATCACATTATTCAGTGGCACTTTTAACAACCTGGGGTTGTTCAAGTTCTTTTCATAATTATGTATGCTGATCCTAGCATTCACTGATTACTATCTCTGTGTGTCTTGTTTATCTTGTCAGTGAAGGCTACTCTCGGCTATATGTTTATAAATTTAGGAGAATATATTCAACTAAACTTTAATTTGTTTTAATTAGACTTGAATCTCTGTCTAATTTCCTCTTTTTCCTAATTAACTGGGATACCCTGCAGGTAGAAACAACGTCGACTGCCTTCCGCAGACTGGGCTAAGATCTCAGATTGCTGGCATTTTGCGAAGTTCCGCCCCAAGAGGCAGAGCCATTTACTACGGTTTGTGACGAGCCGTTAATGACTGGCTGCCTAACGTTTAAAGAACACAGCAGATGGGTTACATAGTCTATGGGTACAATATTTCATAAGGATCTTATTTCAACACAGATGTAAATCAGTTAAGGGCAGCCCACAGAAAAACTGACTTATTCGTAAGAATAATTGTATAAGACTTAACTATTGTTTCAACTGAATACTATTTCCAAAGAAACCTCTTCGTTACTTTGGGATGACATTACGGATGAGAGATAAAGTAAAACAGATTAAAATACGCTGAGGTGGCAAATGTCATGGGCTAGCAATATGCACTTAGACAGATGGCTGTAGTATCGCTTACACAGGATAGAAAAGGACACTACATTGTCAGAGCTGTCAGTTGCCCTCACTTTATTCATGTGAGGTTACCGATGTGATTATTGACTCACGACGGGAAGGTAGTTGGAGCTAGACGCATGGGACATTCCATTTCAAAATCGTCAGAGAATTCAATATTCCGAGATTCACAGAAGAGAGTGCCGAGGACACCAAATTTCGGGCATTACCTCCCACCATGGACGATTCACTGGCTGACGGCCTTCACTTAACGACTGAGCAGCGGCTTTTACTAGAGTTGCCAGTGCTAAGAAATGAGCAACAGTGCGTGAATAACGTAAGACGAACGTATCTGTTAGGGCAGCGCGGTGAAATTTGGCCTCAGCGGGCTGTGGCAGCAGACGATCGATGGGAGTGCGTTTGCGAACAGCACGCCATCTCATGCAGCGCCTTTCCTGGGCTCGTGACCATATCGGTTGGACCCTAGACGACTCTAAAACCGTGGCCTGGTAAGGTCATTCCGGATTTCAGTTGGCAAGGGATGATGGTAGTGTTCTAGTGTGGCGCATATCCCACGAAGCCATCGACCCAATTTGTCAAGGCACTGTGCAAGCTGGTGGTGGCTCCATAATGGTGTGGACTGTGTTTACATGGAACAGACTGGGTCCTCTGCTTTAACTTAACCGATCATTGACCAGAAGTGGCTATGTTCGGCTACTTGGAGGCCAGTTGCAGACATTCATGGACTTCACGCTTCCATAAAACCATGGGATTTTTATGGATCTCAATGCGCTATGTCACTGGACCACAATTGTTCGCGACTGCTTTGAAGAACATTCGAGCAAATGATTTGGCCACTCATATCGCCCAATATGAATCCCATCAAACATTTACGAGGCCTAATCAAGAGGTCAGTTCGTGCTCACAGCTCTGCACCGGCTACACTTCCGCAATTAAGAACGGCTGTAGAGGCAGCATGGCTCAACATTTCAGCAGATTACTTCCAACGACTTGTTGATTTCATGTCACGTCGAGTTGCTGCACTACGCCGGGGAAAAGGACTGCCGGCCCGATATTAGGTAGTATCGTATGACTTTTCACCTCGCTGTATTGTATTGCATCTGTAGGTTATTTTAAAAGTAACGCCCTTTATCGCAAGTAACGGGACAAAAGAGTGCTAAGTGTTTTTGGGAGTTTACTAATAACTACTTAATGTATTTGTAAGGGTGGAGTAAATAAAAGTGGCCCGCAGAACATAGTTCCATGGTCTGCTGCAGTTCTTGGAGACTACGAGTGTTATTGCCATACACCTTAGACTACGGCTCCACACAAATTGTAATCGCACACTGATAGATCACGCGACCTAGGCCGCGATCAGACTGACGTCTGCTAAGAACTCTGTCGGACGTGAAGATTATGTAAAGGCGCCCGCACTACGCTCTGAACCGATGTGTATCTCGTGGCTGGCGTACATGTGGTGTGCAAGTTACTGGGTGTGATTATGTGCATACATTCAAGTCCAATCGTAACCACTCGTCCGGGCCACTTTTATTTGTCTCACCCTGTATCATACAATTGCCAACACGAATTAACTTTATAGTGACTGGAAATTTGTTTCAGCAGACTGTAGCAGGAGAAATACAGAAAAAAATACTACAAATTTGAAATAATACCTAAATAATGAAGCTCAGATTCAGCTATTGAACTCCTAATTAAGACTGGTTTCAGGTGTAATCCTCGGATGAAGTGAGGTGACGCAGTGTGACGGCCTTAGACGCACGTCTAAGATGAGAAGGATTCGAGTTCCCGCACAACGATACAGATTTGAATTGTCGGTGATTTTTCTAACTCTTTTTAAAGCACACTGTGATCAAAAGTATCCGGACACCGGGCTGAAAATGACTTACAAGTTCGTGGCGCCCCCCAACGGTAATGCTGGAATTCAATATGGTGTTGGCCCACCCTTAGCCTTGATGTCAGCTTCCACTCTCGCAGGGATACGTTCAATCAGGTGCTCGAAGGTTTCTTGGGGAATGGCAGCCCATTCTTCACGGAGTGCTGCACACAGGAGAGCTATCGATGAGGCCTGGCACGAACTCTGCGTTCCAAAACATCCCAAAGGTGTTCTGTAGGATTAAGGCCAGGACTCTGTGCAGGACAGTCCATTATAGTGATGTTATTGTCGTGTAACCACTCCGCCACAGGCCGTACATTATGAACAGATGCTTGATCGTGTTGAAAGATGCAGTCGCCATCCCCGAATTGCTCTTCAACAGTGGGAAGCAAGAAGGTGCTTAACACAGCAATGTAGGCCTGTTCTGTGATAGTTCCACGCAAAACAGCGGGTGCAAGCTCTTTCCATGAAAAACACGACCACACCGTAACATCACTGCCTCCGAATTTTACTGTTGGCACTACACATGCTGGCAGATGACGTTCTGTTGTGTCTAGACAAGACAGCCTAGACACAATGAGAGGAAGCCGAAAGGCACGCGCTTAAACTCACGCAGGCTGGCGTGAGGTCTGAAACAGGATACGTAATGAATGCTATAAAGAAAAGTACGTAGCTTCTGGAATACTTAACTTTAATCCACATTTGTAGAACATCGCTCTTGATGATACATTAATAGAATCTCAATATCAATTGAATACGGCGCCTTGCTAGGTCGTAGCAAATGTAGCTGAAGGCTATGCTAACTATCGTCTCGGCAAATGAGAGCGTAGTTGTCAGTGAACCATTGCTATGAACGTCGGCTGTACAACTGGGGCGAGTGCTAGTACGTCTCTCTAGACCTGCCGTGTGGTGGCGCTCGGTCTGCGATCACTGACAGTGGCGACACGCGGGTCCGCCGTATACTAACGGACCGCGGCCGATTTAAAGGCTACCACCTAGCAAGTGTGGTGTCTGGCGGTGACACCACACGTTCACCTGGCATTTGCCAGGCCCACAACCTGCCATCGGATCGCCACATTGTGTACCGCGATTCTGCACTCCACACAATGTTTTTTCCACTGTTCAATCGTCCAATGTTTACGCTCCTTACACCAAGTGAGGCGTCGTTTGGCATTTACCGGCATTTACAGGCGTAGTAATTGCAGTGGATCCTGATGCAGTTTGGAATTCCTGTGTGATGATCTGGATAGATGTCTGCCTCTTACACATTACGACCCTCTTCAACAGTCGGCGATCTCTGTCAGTCAACAGACGAGGTCGCCCTGTACGCTTTTGTGCTGTACGTGCCGGTTTTTTGTATGCTAAATATTAGTCCCTTCCTGATTTTGCATTCATCAGGCATTAAGCGTTTTATTTCGTGTCTCGACATTTGTCTGCTTTCTTCTCTTGTCAAACAACACTGGTTTCCGTAAATGGATAAAAACCAACGTTAAGTACTGAATCTGTAAAAGTTTAGGCAATGTTTAGTTTATGTGGCACAGGACATATAAAACACGAAAAACCACTGTCGACATCGATTGTTAGAAATTCTTTGGGAACGCACAACATAGACGCGTCAATAACAAAAAGCTAATGATGGAGTGTGATTACCCCTAGCAACTATAAGCTACATTCAGCGACTTGTGATTCTGTCTATAACTGACTGTGACATCCAAAGGCAGAACGCCTCTTTCAGGGGAGGACTGCGAATAGCAATAAACCTAGCAAGATAATTTCGAGCACCCCTTAGGCGTATGGGATTCAGGTCGGGAGATCGAGCTTGCCACCTCCACGAGTTTCTTTGTTCGCTGTTTCACATATTCGTACAAGAGATCAGTACCGAGTGGCTGTACGTTATCAGCGCCATAACGTCGCACACAAGCATCCTGGAGGCATTCGTTGCACAGGCATAGGTGCACGTGGAATGTGTCCGTACAACATAGCAGTCGCTTCCGCAAGCGTTACTTTCACGGATGTGTAAAGGGTAACGGTTTACATCTTTTCACTAGATCAAAACACATCTGCAGTATTTCCGCAATCTGAACTGAACTCGTCTGTGAAGAGAACTGCGCTGAATTGAGCTGCAGTGCAGTGTACATGTAAGCGAGCCAGTTGCAAACGCTCCCTTCTTTGGTGAACGATCAGCTGTACGAGTTTGTATTCAAAAAGTAATGGGATTCGCTTTTCGGAAAAAAATTGTTTACTCGTCTACATCAATGTTATCCCTTCAAAATCGTCCCCTTGAAATATAACACACTAGCACTAGCGGTTTCTCTAATCACTGAAACACCCTGAAACCATATTTGGGATAGCTTTTAACTCTCTCAGCAATGCTTTATCAGTCTCACCTATGCTTGTAAAACGACGGCCCTTCAAGATTTTCTTCATATTTGGGAACAGAAAAAAAACATCGGACCATATCTGGCAGGGCCATCATTACAGTATTGTTTTTGGCAGAATGTTCAGGAACGAGTAATGAAGTGTGAGCACGTTCATTACCGTGGTCCAGAAGGCATGAATTGCTTCGCAACAAATCAGGGCGTCTTTTTCGGACTACTTCACGCAGTCGGTATTGAGTTTGTAAGTCCTTTTTGGTCGTTCCACATTGTGGTAAGAACTCATCATGCATTATTCAGTTAAAAATCTAAGAACATCGTGAGCATAGCCCTTACATTAGTCAGTACCTGTCGAGCTTTCCTCGGTCTTGGTCATCCAGAATTCTTCCATTGGGACGACTGAGCTTTGCGTAATATCTGTAAATACATGTTTCATCACCTGTTGTGACACGTTTTCATCGATTTCTATGACTGATTCGGCGTTCGTTCATAATCATTTCTTTCACTTTCTCCACAATTTCATCGGTTGACGATCTTCATCTTCAATGTCTTCAAGGCGTTCTTCGCAAAGCTTACACCTTTCGTAAATCCCTGTTTTATCACTTTATCAGACTCATCAAAAACAATATTTAATACATCTAAAAATTTGTTGCGCTTTATTTCATTCCTTTAGCGTAATTTAATACAGATACTCTGATTTATTTTTGTACTAAATAATTAACAGCCAGTGCAACAAAAATACGTACAAATTTTTGACAGCTGTCAAAGACTAAATAACCGAAATGGCTAACACTACAGACTCTTTTCAGAGGTGTTTACCAACAAAAATGAATAAACTGCACGAACATGACTAACACAGCAAGCAAAATTACAAAATTCTTTTTAAACATACCTCGTACCCATTCGCCTGGTTGTTTCGCAAACAGTCACCATAATGTAGCGTTAGCATACAATGTTCAAACGTAGCTCCATTCCCACAGCACGAACAAGAGCCGACTAGAATGAGATTTTCACTCTCCAGCGGAGTGTGCGCTGATATGAAACTTCCTGGCAGATTAAAACTGTGTGCCCGACCGAGACTAGAACTCGGGACCTTTGCCTTCGCGGGGTTTGGAAGGTAGGAGACGAGATACTGGCAGAAGTAAAGCTGTGAGTACCGGGCGTGAGTCGTGCTTCGGTAGCTCAGATGGTAGAGCACTTGCCCGCGAAAGGCAAAGGTCCCGAGTTCGAGTCTCGGTCGGGCACACAGTTTTAATCTGCCAGGAAGTTTCAAGAGCCGACTAGTTCGGATGAGATGCATGAGATCGCGTTCCTTTTCCTTTGTACCCTAAGCAGTCCTTGCTGCACCTTCTGGCTTCTCTCACTATCATAGTATCAACTACAGACTCACTCTCAAACATGTAGTAGTCTGCCACATAAAGATGACGCAACCACCTTGAAATGTAGTGAAGCAAGTGTAGATATGCACAAAACTGCACTGTTGTCTCTGTAGCGCTTAGAAACACTCATGGCACTTCGAAATCTAGCATGTCACTCATCGTATTTTTATTAGGTATGAATTTGCTACCAATATTTATAATTATCAAAGCGAGCGAAAAAATATTTAAAAAGAATCAGATGTACTATGTACAAATAAACGCCTATTAACACACTCTAACGCTCTGTCGACGCAATTTGCTCCGTTGATACACCAACTTCCATTGACAACGGCACCAACAGCCCGGGAGACTCTGACGCTGCGTCAGAACAGCAACACAAACGTCTTCCTCTGACATGTGAGACGCCTTGCGTTATGATGGGGGATTTGGTGTACTGTTATATCCACAGGTCTCAGAAATATCTACAAACCCGACTTCGTTGGGCATCAATTAGTAAATAACGGTTGTACAACAAATGTGTGAACAGTGATTAAAAAAAAAAATTTCAACAAATATTTCGTGTTTTCAAATTCTGACGGTTGTACAAATATATATTAACCTCATCTCGAGGAAAGCAAAAATATATTAGCCTTTTAGATTCAGTAGTGTAGGATTTATGGAGAAAATGTACTTGATGTCAGTAGTTTCCGTACGGAAATTTCTCTCCCTTCCTGCATTTTTTTAATGAAGTCTGCTATTATCTTCTGTTGTGCTAGTATATGATCACTGAAATAACCGATGTGGACAACTGTTCACCGTAACTGAAAGAAATTAATGTTAGTATTACCTGTAAAACTTACCTAGATTGATGGCTTAGCAAAGTGAAATGTACTTTGCAAAAAAAAAAGGCTACGATGGAAGAGTTAAACGACAGATTTTATGAAGCCTTACATAATCTGCACCACTTTCCCCACGATGGTTGAAATTTTATTTGCTACAAGGCCGATTTAGACAAATAGCATAATACGTTGAAAAGTTGTACAAAATTCGGTGGAATATTATTTACGGAAGGCAAGTGGTTACGCAGAGACAAAATAAATGGTGAATAAGTCTAAGAAAACACAGTTCTTCTGGGTGCTATACGAAAGATTAGATTAGATTATTACTTGTTCCAGAGATCATGAATACGACACTTCGTAATGATGTGGAACGTGTCAGGTATCTGTTGAAATAAACAATTGTCAACAGCGCAGTTTGCGGCATTTTCAAGCGATTGCAAATAATGCTATGTAAGAACACTGGAAAACAAACCTCGTTGAAATTACGTGGTTTCTAAAGGATCATAAAATAGTAGATTTATTGACGGAACAACACGTAGTCTGCTGGAGATGGCATTTCACAGTCGTGCTCTATTTTTCTACAGGTTAATTCGAATTCCCTACAACAAAATGCCATCAGAAACAAATGAAGCCATTTACAACGAAGGTTGTCCTCACATGTGGAGTAGGTTATAGCTTATTACAGTTCGCCTCCCCACCCCAGTGCTTTAGGGATAACCCCGACAGTTCACAAAGTTTCAGAACCCAAGTAACATGGTTTTAGTACCGGCGAGGATGGTAGGCATATCTCCTGCCAAACCGAAGGCTGCCGTCATGTCAGTATACAAGACACACGTAGCCAAAATATGCTGAACGAAACTGGAACACCACAAATTTCACAGGACGCACCTCCACTAGGATCATGCTTACAATGGCGATGTAGGTTTCCTGCATCAGCTCCCATTAGCTCATCCCCTGTCTGTGGGGCCACTTAGACTTTACATATGATGAATCTGCATGAAGAGCTTGAGAATTTCATTTACCCCTAGCACACTGGGCAAAAATTACTGAGTAAACAGCCTGAATCAAGCTCAAACAACTTATTTAAAAATTTATCAAAAATATCAACGTGATTTCAGCAAACTGTAAACAATGTATTTATTATGTATCCTCATTTCTACTTGTAACATTAGCAAAAATAATATTTACCATTAGACGCAGATACGTGATGCACTAATATAAATATACAGATACATAATACTGATTTCATCACAGTCCCATTTATTTAATTAAAAAGGTTCCTACAACTGCAACAGTGTGTTAACTAAGAATTCTGTGACATACGCGTACCTCATTGTCTGTGAAGAGTCTCTCACCAGTGTCCAAAATCCGTTGTGACAGCTAACATCTTTGCACTATAAAACCTGGAAAATAGTGACTCAAACGCGTAACGATAGTCACAACTGGTGCGCTGTGGCAGCATACACTAGAGCTGCAGATGCGAAATGTTGTGTTTGGCCCTAAACAATAAAAAGCCTTAACTCCTCCACACGAGTACTAAAAATTCCGTTAAATTTCGGTTACTTGTTAAATCACACAAATTTACAGATTTTCAATCCAACTGAATACCCAGGTATTACAATTACTAACAACTTAAATTGGAACCGTCAAATAGAAAATTTTGTGGGAAAGGCGACCCAAAGTTTAGGTTTTATTGGCCGAACACTTAGAAGATGCAACAAATCTACTAAATTCAATCATCTTCCGGTGTACTGATGCTCGGTATGGGACCGTTACCAGAATCTTGGAACATTTTTTGAGCTCAGATGTAATGAGATCCTCCATGAAAACTAAAATGAATTGCGAAAACATTAATCCTTTGAAACCCAACTTGCACTTTTCCCACAAGACATTCTGAAAGCCAGGGATCAAGACAGTCAGGTAGATGCAGTTCGGAAAAACCTTTGCCTCAGTAACGCATCTACGCTTATTATCGAAAGAACATAGTAGGGGATATCAAACGAAATTTGTGATTGGACTGGATTTCTTGGTAGGTAGCACGCAGTCATCGGTATGTGTAGTGGTTACTTCGGGTGTGCCTCGGGGAAGAGTATTGGGAGTTCTGTTCTTTTATACTAATGGCCTCGCAGACAATATTAATCTAATCTGAAACTTTTAGCGGATGATGCAGTTAACTGTAATGAAGTAGGGGTATGACTGAAAAAATTGCACAAATATTCAGTTGAATTTTGATAGCACTTCAGAGTGATGCAAGGATTGGCAGCTTGATTGAAATGTTCATAAATGTAAAATTTTGTTTTTTAAAAAACGAAAAAACATAGTACCTTATGTCTATAGTATCAAAGAGCCACAACTCATACAAATGCCTTGGTGTAACACTTTGTAAGAATATGAAATGGAACGATAACACAGGCTAATTTTAGATAAAGCACGTGGCAGATTTCGATTCATTGCTAGACTGCCAGGGATATGCAAGTAATCTGCAAAGGAGATAGCTTTCAAATCACTCGACCCATCCAAGAATATTGCTCAAGTGTGTGGAACCCGTACCGTATAAAACTAACAGAGGATATCGAACATATGCAGAGAAGGGCAGCATGAATGGCCACAGGCTTTCTTGCACTGTGGCAGAGTCATAGAGAGAGTGAAGAAATTGAACACGCAGAGGCTGTAAGATAGGCGCAAACTATCCCGAGAAAGCCTAATAAGTTGTCAAGATCAATTTTTAAATGATGAATCTAAGAATATGCTACAATTCCCTGCGTATCTCTCCCATTGCGATCGTGAGGACAATTAAATTAATTGCAGTGCGCACAGTGGTATTTAAATAGACATTCTTGCCGTGCTCGATACGTGAATGGAACAGGAGAAAGCCATAACGACTGGTAAAATGGGAAGTAACCTCTGCCAAACACTTCACGGTGGTTTAAAGATTATGAAGATGTAAAGTCACGGATATGACAAGCGAGTTGGGGTGGAAATCATGAAAATCAAAGGTGTTTTACCTTGTAGCGAGATCTTTTCACGAAATTTCAATCACTAGCTTCCTCCTCCTCGTGAAATTTTTCCTACCTTAATATGCCCGTTTTATTAATATTATCGCATGATGTTTTTCAGCTCCTTACCACTTGTTGTTGAGCTACAGTCGAATTTAAAATGGTGAAAATTGTAACAAATAATACACTTAATGGTAAATATACCATTTTAAAAATCTACGAGACTGTGACCCCAAACCAAATACAATTTTGTCAAAATGTTTTGTTGACTCCCATCTACATTGGGAGAAATTAATTTCGTAAAAAAATACGAGAAGCCAGAACTCGTACGGAAAGGATGGTTGATTGGTTAGTTGATTCGGGGGAGGGGACCAAACAGCGATGTCATCGGTCCCATAGGATTAGGGAAGGACGGGGAAAGAAATAGGCCATGCCGTTTAAAGGGAACCATCCGGGCAATCGCCTGAAGCGATTTAGGGAAATTGGGATAGCTCGACGCGGGTTCGAACCGTCGTCCTCCCGAATGCGAGTACAGCTCGTACGGAAAGGTCACAATTTGTAATAATTGACGGAAAGTCATCGAATAAAGCAGAAGTTATATCTGGCGTTCCTCGACGAAGTGTTATAGGCCCTCTGTTGTACCTGATCTACATAAACGATGAAGGAGACAATCTAAGCAGCCCTCTTAGATTGGCTGCAGATGATGCTGCCATTTACCATCTTTTCAAGTCATCAGATAATAGAAAGAAATTGCATTTTGTCAAAATTGTTTGATTTGGGGTCACAGTCTTGTAGATTTTTTAAAATTGTATATTTACCATTAAGTGTATTATTTATTATAATTTCCACCATTTCAATTTCGACTGTAGATCAACAACGAGCGGTAAGGAGCTGAAAACATCATGCGATACTATTAATAAAGTGGCAGCTGACTCTAAATAATGAAAAGTGTGACGTCATCCACTTGAGAACTAAAAGAAGTCCACTAAATTTCGGTTACACGATAAATCATACAAATCTAAAGACTAAACTCAACTAAACACTTAGGGATTAGAGATACGAGTAATTTAAATAAGAACGATCACACAGATAATGTGTGTATAGCAAACCAAAGACTACAATTTATTGGCAGAACACTCATAAAATGCCTTAGGTTTACTAAAGAGACTGCTTACATTATGCTTGTCCGCACGCTTCTGGATGCGGTGCAGGATCTGTGTCAGATAGGATTGATGGAGACCATCGAAAAAGTTCAAAGAAGGGCAGCTTGTTTTGCATCATGGCGAAATGAGAGATAGGGTGCGACGGATATGACAGGGTGGCAGTCATTAAAACAAAGACGTTTTTCGCAGCGGCGGACATTCTCATGAAATTTCGATAACTAGTTCCTCCTAAGAGGGTGAAAATATTTTGTTAGCCCCGATACCTACATAGGGAGAAATGATAGTCGTAATAAAATAAGAGAAATCAGAGCTCGCACGGGAAGATTTAAGCTTTCGTTTTTCCTGTGCGCTGTTCGAGACAGGAACGATAGAGAAGTAGGTTAAAGGTGGTGAATCCTCTGCCAAACACGTAACTGTAAACTGCAGAGTAATTGCAGGTATTGTTTGTTATTGTGGTCTTCAGTCCTGAGACTGGTTTGGTGCAGCTCTCCATGCTACTCTATCCTGTGCAAGCTTCTTCATCTCCCAGTACCTACTGCAGCCTACATCCTTCTGAATCTGCTTAGTGTACTCATCTCTTGGTCTCCCTCTGCGATTTTTAGCCTCCACGCTGCCCTCCAGTACTAAGTTGGTGATCCCTTGATGCCTCAGAGCATGTCCTACCAACCGATCCCTTCTTCTAGTCAAGTTGTGCCACAAACTCCTCTTCTCCCCAATTCTATTCAATACCTCCTCATTAGTTATGTGATCTACCCATCTAACCTTCAGCATTCTTCTGTAGCACCACATTTCGAAAGCTTCTATTCTCTTCTTGTCTAAACTATTTATCGTCCACGTTTCACTTCCATACATGGCTACACTCCATACAAATACTTTCAGAAACGACTTCCTAACACTTAAATCAATACTCGATGTTAACAAATTTCTCTTCTTCAGAAACGCTTTCCTTGCCATTACCATTGCAGGTGTAGATGTAGAAAATAGAAAGTCACTGAAGCAGTGTATCAGTTTGTGCAGAATCCTAGTTTAGATTTTCTGCTGCCTTCGTAAAGGACTTAAGCGAATACTGGGATGGTTCCCCTCAACCTAAATCTTCCTGTCCCTTAGCCCCTTTTCGTCCTCTTGAGCTGGCGGTCGGCCTCTAATGACGGCCCCTTTTCCTCGCATTAGTAGAGCGCTGCCGCAGAAGACGCACAGGCGGGCGTGTTGTGTCAGAGCGCGGTGCAGCTGCTGTTACGCCAATAAGTGAGATGCGCTACGCCCTACGGCAGTGTTTCTCCTGGCGACGCAAGCCGCGCGGATAATTGCCGACTGCGGCGTTTTCACGCCGCGGCCGACGCGACGCGCCGCTATAGAAAGTGCAGTGAGAAGAAAACCGCGTGTACGTGACGGCGGCGCGGTCGGGCTGCCGACCGGATACTGCTGCAGGATGTGGAACGCGCTGCCCGCAAGCCGAATAGCAATGGCTTCGCAGCAGACGCCATAGCATTCCCATGCTCGGCCGGGAAACAACGGTAAAGTGGATAGCGCTGGCGTTGGCGTTTCAACTGAAGGTACTGCTCTTACCAGCTAATAATAGTAATAGTAATAGTAATAATAATAATAATAATAATAATAATAACCCACTATCCAACATGCTAAATAATACAAATTTTCCTGGAACATACCAACACAAAATCACACATTTGCTATACATGGATGATCTAAAACCACTGGCAGCAACAAATCAACAACTCAACCAATTACTAAAGATAACAGAAGTATTCAGCAGTGATATAAATATGGCTTTTGGAACAGACAAATGTAAGAAAAAATAGCATAACAAGAAGATTACTTAATGGATAACCACAGCGAGTGCATAGAAGCAAAGGAAAAAACAGATGACTATAAATATCTAGGATACAGACAAAAAATAGGAATAGATAATACAAATATTAAAGAAGAACTAAAAGAAAAATATAGACAAAGACTAACAAAAATACTGAAAACAGAATTGACAGCAAGAAACAAGACAAAAGCTATAAATACTTACGCTATACCAATATTGACCTACACATTTGGAGTAGTGAAATGGAGTAACACAGATCTAGAAGCACTCAATACACTTACATGATCACAATGCCACAAATATAGAATACATCACATACATTCAGCAACTGAAAGATTCACATTAAGCAGAAAGGAAGGAGGAAGGGGATCTATCGACATAAAAAACCTACATTCCAGGTAGACAATTTAAGAAAATTCTTCATAGAACGAGCAGAAACTAGCAAAATACAAAAAGCAATCACTCATATAAATACATCGGCTACACCACTGCAATTTCATAACCACTTCTACAACCCTTTAGATCACATAACATCAACAGATACGAAGAAAGTAAATTAGAAAAAGGAAACACTACATGGCAAGCACCCGTATCATCTAATACAGCCACACATCGATCAAGACGCATCCAACACATGGCTAAGAAAAGGCAATATATACAGTGAGCCGGAAGGATTCATGATTGCAATACAGGATCAAATAATAAACACCAGATATTACAGCAAGCATATTATTAAAGATCCCAATACCACAGCAGATAAATGCAGACTTTGCAAACAACAAATAGAAACAGTAGATCACATCACAAGCGGATGTACGAAACTAGCAAATACAGAATACCCCAGAAGACATGACAATGCAGCAAAAATAATACATCAACAACTTGCCATACAACATAAACTAATAAAACACGTTCCCACATACAATTATACACCACAAAATGTACTGGAGAATGAAGAATACAAATTATACTGGAACAGAACCATTATAACAGATAAAACACCACCACATAACAAACTTGACATCATACTCACCAATAGAAAGAAGAAAATAACACAACTAATACAAATATCCATACCCAATACAACAAATATACAGAGGAAAAGACGAGAAAAAATTGAAAAATACAACCAACTGCCTGAGGAAGTCAAAGACATGTGGCACCAGGATAAAGTTGACATTGTACCAATTATACTATCAACTGCAGGAGTCATACCACACAATATCCACCAGTACATCAACTCAATACAGCTACATCCAAACGTATATATACAACTACAGAAATCTGTAATTATTGATACACGTTCACTTACCCGTAAGTTCCTAAATGCAATGTAACATCAACCGTACAGTTAAAAGGAAGTCACGCTTGATCAAGGTCCGCGTCACTTTCCATTTTTAACCAGACATAATGTCTGACAAACGAAAGAAATAATAATAATAATAATAATAATAATAATAATAATAATAAGTCCTTTCTGGTTCTGCCTTGCTCTGAACCCACTATCCAACATGCTAAATAATACAAATTATGGTTACAATATTACTGGAACATACCCACACAAAATCACACATTTGCTTTACATGGATGATCTAAAACTACTGGCAGCAACAAATCAACAACTCAACCAATTACTAAAGATAATAGAAGTATTTAGCAATGATATAAATATGGCTTTTGGAACAGACAAATGTAAGAAAAATAGCATAGTCAAGGGAAAACACACTAAACAAGAAGATTACATATTGGATAACCACAGCGACTGCATAGAAGCGATGGAAAAAACAGATGCCTATAAATATCTAGGATACAGACAAAAAATAGGAATAGATGATAGAAATATTAAGGAAGAGCTAAAAGAAAAATATAGACAAAGACTAACAAAAATACTGAAAACAGAATTGACAGCAAGAAACAAGACAAAAGCTATAAATACCTATGCTATACCAATATTGACCTACTCATTTGGAGTAGTGAAATGGAGTAACACAGACCTAGAAGCACTCAATACACTTACACGATCACAATGCCACAAATACAGAATACATCACATACATTCAGCAACAGAAAGATTCACATTAAGCAGAAAGGAAGGAGGAATGGGATTTATCGACATAAAAAACCTACATTATGGACAGGTAGACAATTTAAGAAAATTCTTTCTAGAACGAGCAGAAACTAGCAAAATACACAAAGCAATCACCCACATAAATACATCGGCTACACCACTACAATTTCATAACCACCTCTACAACCCTTTAGATCACATAACATCAACAGATACAAAGAAAGTAAATTGGAAAAAGAAAACACTACATGGCAAGCACCCGTATCATCTAACACAGCCACACATCGATCAAGACGCATCCAACACATGGCTAAGAAGAGGCAATATATACAGTGAGACAGAAGGATTCATGATTGCAATACAGGATCAAACAATAAACACCAGATATTACAGCAAGCATATTATTAAAGATCCCAATACCACAACAGATAAATGCAGACTTTGCAAACAACAAATAGAAACAGTAGATCACATCACAAGCAGATGTACAATACTAGCAAATACAGAATACCCCAGAAGACATGACAATGTCGCAAAAATAATACATCAACAGCTTGCCTTACAACATAAACTTTTAAAACAACACGTTCCTACATACAAGTATACACCACAAAATGTACTGGAGAATGATGAATACAAATTATACTGGAACAGAACCATTATAACAGATAAAACAACACCACATAACAAACCTGACATCATACTCACCAATAAAAAGAAGAAATTAACACAACTAATTGAAATATCCATACCCAATACAGCAAATATACAGAAGAAAACAGGAGAAAAAATTGAAAAATACATCCAACTGGCTGAGGAAGTCAAGGACATGTGGCATCAGGATAAAGTTGACATTATACCAATTATACTTTCAACTACAGGAGTCATACCACGCAATATCCACCAGTACATCAATGCAATACAGCTACATCCAAACTTATATATACAACTTCAGAAATCCGTAATTATTGATACATGTTCAATTACCCGAAAGTTCCTAAACGCAATGTAACATATACCGTACAGTTAAAAGGAAGTGACGCTTGATCAAGGTCGGCGTCACTTGCATTCCGAACCAGACCTAAGGTCTGAGAAAGGAAAGATAATAATAATAATAATAATAAACAAACTTCTCAACTGCGAAAGACCTACAGAGGATATTAACTACCAGACGTTTACACCAAATCAAGACGCTAAACCACCAACCATCAACGAAATAGTATAAATTATCAAGACACTGAAAAACAATAGAGCCCCAGGAGAAGATGGAATTATTGCAGAACTATGGAAACTAAATGATGAAAGATTAACAGGAAAATCCACAAAATCATATTAAACATTTGGGAAACAGAACAGATCCCTTCTGAATGGAAATGTGCATTCATCCACCCACTCCACAAAAAAGGGGACAAAACTGAACCAAATAACTACAGGGGTATCTCACTCGTGCCGGTCACATATAAAATCCTATCAAAAGTTCTCATGAATAGATTAGAAGAACAAGCTGACCCACAAATAGGAGACTACCAGGCTGGTTTTCGCAAGGCACGATCATGTATAGAACAGATCTGGAATCTGAAAATGATTCTCCAGATGAGAAACACCCGAAACACAGTGGTCACTTTTGTAGATTTTAAAAAGGCCTACGACTCAATAGACAGAGTAGCGCTCTGCAACACGGTGGAAGAATTCAGCACTGACAGAAAGATAAGAGCAATCATTCGGGAAACATTAACTGACACAGTCTCCAAGGTTAAATTTATGGGGGATATATCTGAACCATTTGAAATCCAAACTGGAGTGCGACGGGGTGGCGGACTTTCACCATTACTCTTTAACATCATTCTTGAAAAAATTATCAGGACACGGGGAAAAGAAGTCGAAAGAATCCAAATTGGCATTAGAAAAGATAATAAATTCTATGTGAAGTGTTTAGCTTTCGCAGATGACCTTGCAATCTTCACAAATAATAGAAAAGAAGCCACTAATGCCATTGAGAAGTTACACGAAATTGCACAAAGAACTGGCCTGCAAATCTCGTATGAGAAAACCCAGTACATCGAAAGAGTGCCACAAGACAAATTGCCTATTGTGACAATCCATGGGAAAATCGTACAAGTACCACATTTTAAGTACTTGGGAGAAATTATCCAGTCATCAAGTATCAACCTAAAGGCAATCGAGGAAAAAATGAAAAAACTACAGAAAGCATATAAATTCACGTGGAACTATAACAAAAAGTCCATATCCATTAACGCAAAATTGAGGCACTACAACACTGTCGTACTTCCGGAGGCACTGTATGCATCTGAAACAACACAAATAGGTGGGCAAACTATAATCAAAGAAACCGAGAAACAAGAAAGGAAAATTCTCAGGAAAATTTTTGGCCCGATACAAGAGCAAGGAATCTGGAAGAAGAGACCAACATCAGAATTATACAAATACACAGACAAGATTACGGATACAATAAGGAAAAGAAGAATGCAGTTCTACGGACATATCCAAAGGATGAATGAAAACAGAATTTCAAAGCGAATTCTCAAAGTCATCAATTTAGGCAGGGGAAAAACAAAATGGATAAAAGAAGTTGAGAGGACCTCAGACAAGCACACATAACAGTAAACGATGCAGAAAATAGAATTGAATTCAGGATCATCATCAAAAAACGTAAATTTGACACCACAACACAGAAGAGACCAGCGGAGCGAAAGAAACAACACAGTGAACACATGAAGAAAATTTGGGCTCAGAAAAAACAAACAATCATTATAAAGGAATTCAAGTTCAAACGCTCTCTTTAAGTGGGAATAATTGAAAATAATAATAGTAATAATTAATAATAATACACAGAAGAAAAAATCGCAACACAAAAAGAATAATGTAGAGTAATGAAATTTCAGAAATTCATACGACCTATTTAAGCGATTTAATATTAACATTGGAAGACCACAGATTGATGAAAGCGCGAGATAAGCCACTGCAAATGTGAAACGCTAAGCACGCAAACGTGCGTGCATTGTGTTGTACAGGTGCCGGATGTCAGTTTGTGGGATGGAGTCCTATGCCTGCTGCACTTGGTCAGTCAACACAGTGATGCTTAATGCTGGTTGTGGATGATGTTGGGGAGTTATACGATGACGTCTCATATGCGCTCGAGTAGAGGAAGATCCGATAATTGAGCAGATGAAGGCGACATGTCGACACACTGACGTATGAAAGGTTACAACAGCGGTATGTGGGCGAGCGTTATCCTGTTGGAAAACATCCTCCTGGAATGCTGTTCATGAATGGCAGCACAGCAGATCGAATCAACAGACTGACAGCCAAATTTGCAATCAAGGTGGGTGGGGTAACCACGAGAGTGTTCCTGTTCTCGAAATCGCACCACAGGCCATAACTCCATGTGTACGCCCAGTGTGTCTAGCACGCAGACGGGTAGGCTATCACTGGTACCGAGGAAGATCCAGCTTTCATCAGAAAACACACAAGACCTGCAACCAGCCTTCCAATGAGCTCTCACTTGACACCATTGAAGTCGGAGATGGCGGTGGTGTGATGTCAGTGGAATGCACTCTACACAGCTTCTCACTCGGAGCTGTCCTTTAAGTAACCGATTCGTAACAGTTCGTTGTGTCAGTGTGGTGTCAACTGCTGTTCAAACTGCTGGTGCAGATGCAATAAGATACGCCAGAGCCATTCGCCGAACACTCGATCTTCCCTCTCGGTACTGACACTCGACCGTCCGGAGGCTGGTCTTCTCGCTACCACCATTGCCAGTAATTATATACAGTGGCTACATTCCTGCCAAGTCTTTCTGCAGTATCGTAGAAGGGATATCCAGTTTCTCACATCCCTTTAACACGACCTCATTCAAACTCAGTGAGATGTCGACGAAGGCGTTCTTGACTGTGTATTTAAAATAAACCTGATTCGCATCCTCATAGCGCCACTCTTATGAGACTGGCGCGAAATTTGAATAGGTATCGCCTTTCACGTTAAGAAATACGTCTACCAACTTACATTATATCGCACAACTCCTTCTAGGTGTTGCGCGACTTTTTCCCCACCAGTGTAATAATAGTAATGATGATGTCTTATGCAATTCTTTCAATTGGACGTCACATCGGCGACTTGCGTGTCCAGTGTGACTCAGAATTTTACTACGTTCTCCGTAAATTTTAAGCGAATTCAGGAGACATGCAACGAGGAGCGTACTAGAAACTAAATTTGACGTAAGAACTGGTTACAACATTTAAAATGGTGCGCTAAATATGACACTTTGCACACAGCATTTTCCATCCAGCAGGGCGCAAGAACACACCCGCAGTAAACTGCCCGATTTCTGCCACGGACTCTACAGATTCAGTGAAAATTATCACCACGTTATGGGCACAGCTCAAGTCTGAAAAAATTTAACCCGTTAGCATTAATCCACGAGTAGTTGTTTCGCAGTAATACGAGTAATGTCTTTTCTTTTGTGTTGGTATAATACGTATGAACTTCCCAGAGTTAGAGCAAACCTGATACGACACTTATTGTCCTTCGCCGCACACATCCAAAATCCTCCAGAGTGGTCTGACAACTGAGCAACAATGTAGGACAGTTACTGCCAGCGTTTCTAAAGCAGTTTCGTTCGTAAACTATGTGTAGTTTCGTGGTACTCTACTAGTGAACCGAAGCATAGCACATTACCCAGCTATGGCCAGAACGTTGCAGCCATTCAGTTTCACTACCGTGCAGTGACAGTTCCACAGGTACTTGCATGACTTTAGTGTCCCCTGCTGCGATTCATTAATCTTACGTCCATGAAACTTCTACAGCTTCTGATGAAAATGAGAAAATTAAGAACCCTCGAGACGATCCTGACCCTAAATACTTGCATACCTGAGATATATTGCAATACGTGAAGATTCTTAAGGCACTGGCACATCCGCAGTAGTGGAAGTGTGAGTAAGGCTTAGCTCTAGAGTTGAGAAATCAATCATCACAACCGTAAGGAAAAACGTTGGAAGATTTAAAATGGTGTTCTCTTAAGTTTAAATTTTAACTGTCCGGCCATACAGGACACAATCAGAAGCAACTGCAAGCAGCTTCCATGAAATGGATGTCTTCTCACCCGAACGAATTCCTTTTCTCTTCGCATGATAACTGGAAATAATTCTAGGCTCTTTAAAGTCACATAAGAGTGAGAAATTATTATTTTCGAAGATGGTTTAAGCAGAAATTCAGCAGTATCAGGCAACGGTTAGTTAAATTCGCAGAGTGTCTGCGTGTTTTAAACAGTACTGCCACTAGTGCAAATCAAACTCGGAAGATGACTTGACTTACTGTCAATGTCACTCGTTCGTAGCAACATAATGTGTGTAGGAAGCATGAGTGCGTGACTGTTACGGACTTTGAACACGATTCCACGGTTAACTCCAAACGCAGAAGGAGGAGAGCCCAGAAGGATCTCCGTAACGGGATGCCGACGTCAAACAAGGAAGTCGCTCCTGGATTCCTCCATGTGAAATTTGCTGACAGATTATCCGGCTGTAACCGGGAACTGACTGAAGACGACCCAGGCGGGCCATCACATAGATAAATTCAAGCAGTAATTATTAGCAGCAGACTCACTGTGAGTGTTCTCCCTCATTAGTTACGTGCCGCCGCCCCCCCCCCCCCTCTAAAAAAAAGTCAGTCTCTCTCTCTCTCTCTCTCTCTCTCTCTCTCTCTCTCTCTCCCTCCCTCCCTCCCTCTCCCTCCCTCCCCCCCCCCCCCCCCCCCCCAGACTGACTGTTCCTTGATCCGTCATTTTGTTATCAACTTGGTCAAGTTTTGGCGTAATGCTCTCTTCTCTCCGGTTCTGTTCAACCCGACTATCCATCTAATCTCCAACATTCTTCTGTAGTGTCACATTCCAGAAGTTTGTTCTCCTCTCGTCTGTACTGCTTATCGTCCACATTTTATTTTCTGGATTGTAAAAAGGCAGCTGAAAGCTATGGCTTGGTATATCACCAGATCAACCCAACTAAATTGCCAATTTTGTTTGGAAAAGTGCTATTTGTTGATCTCTATTGTACCGCGAGAAAAGAAACGAGCTCATAATACGGTTCACAAATAAATCAAATGAAAACTACCCTTTTTTCTTCGATATTTGCAAAAGTTTCCCTTCACAGTTATGAAATGCAATCTTAACGATAATCTACACCACCAGTGTAATAAGAACCTCTACAGATTAATCCTATTCCATACGCAATAGGTCGCTATATCTACAAGTGCAACGAGACTGGTATTTACGTCGTGGCTAAATGACATGTATTTCTATAATGTAGAAAAAATAGTTTTTTCAACACCAAATACACGAAAAGCTAACCGTGGCGTAAACACTTTATATATTCACCTTTATTCTGATCTGTAATTAATCAGTTACAACGAAAACTTTTTTTCTCCGTATCACGGAAAGACGCTAACATTGTCACATTCGTGTAAATGACACTATTTTAATGAATAGTATTTAAATACATTGAGGAGGCCCTTACTATTAATGAGCAGGGAATGTGGAAGGTGACGGTCAAGGCCTATTGTTGAGAACCATCCCGACACGCGACCGACACGATTTTATTAAAAAAGAAAAAAAAGGGAAACCATTTTAGCATGGCTGGACCATGCAACAGTCCTGTGAGTTCATTAGAAGAACTTTCTTCCATATTAGTTTAGTTACAATAATATAAATTATATTTAAATCTAACTGCCGAAAATAGGGATTTGCCAGCAGGATAGGTGTCAACATTAGCTGAAAATACACATTTGTTATGGGTCATCATCAGTGCTTTCGGAAGCTGCTAAAATTAATAATTACATATAAGGCAAAGGAACAACCCTTTCTTAATAATTGAGAAGAGTATGTACGTACAGTTCCTTTGCCTTACTTCCATTAAGTGACTACTCCTTATAACCAAGTTAATATTAGTTAGACATTTCTCACAAAAGGGAAAAATGCACATGCAATATCGGTATGTAACACACATATTTTGCCGTACGACAGAGCAATGTTTTGTTCAGCAGCTGTTAATAAGTATTGAACTATACCTGTAGCACAGAACTGTTCCAAAACAATCTTCTAGTAATCCCGCGCTTCTGTTACTAAACAATACTCTGCACAAAGTAGTAACTCTTTCTTACCTTAGAAATGTATTGTATTGTAAATTGCAGGTTGGCGAGCAGAAAGGTGGAATGGGAATTTAGAAGACGGTAAATAATCAAGATAAGAGTCAAACTTTTGCCCTACTGTTTGGTCGATTAAACTAATAGTAAACCATTAATCCTGTCATGAGCTTAAATGTTTAAAAAATTCTTGCTAAACAAAATTTCGTTTCGAATTCCGGAAACCAAAAAACCATTTAAAGACAAATCTATGTATACTTTAATATTTCCTTGCTGACCAGTGTACATTCCCTGTCGTTGCCTTGTTTCCAACGCAGGAACGCATATGCGCAGGCGTAGGGAGTTGATGGTTAGAAGTGAGAAGGCCCGAGCGCTGGGTTTTTGCCCAGGACGCGCCTGGCAGTGGCGTGGGACCGGCCGGTAGCACGTCAGCGCCTCGGGTACCGCTATCCCAGGCGCAGGCGGCTGGCCGCGCCTCCGAGGGGCCAAGGCCCTGGCAAGGCACTGCTCGCTTCGGTTTCTTGTTATTTAATTCCAGCACATGACACGCATCTCCATTCGCCACAAATAAATCAAGAAGACTAAATAATGACGCCAAGGCATGCATAAAATCTCAAGCAAGTCGATGACAGGGATGACACTGTTCAACTGTCAAACTGACAGCTAGCTACTCGTCATGCTGTTCAGCGATCGGCTCCCTGAGACGTACCGCACACAAACATGAGAGCACTGAGGCGTCACATAAACTCTCACTCATAACACGAATAAATAATCCTGTGTACATCATCCACTTACCAGGCTATCCGCATCTGGGTTCATTCTTCTTCAGTCCACATTGTCCCCGGATCCAAAAGCCAATAAAGTCTTCCAGGCGTAGGATTTCACACATTCCAGAACATTGCTGCACACTGAGATCCTTTCGAAACTCTTTAATTAGCACTACAGCACTTCTTCACTCATTCTTTTCTCCTCCACTGTGTGAGATAAACAGCATTCGAATACTGAACTCATTGTATAATGTGGTAACCGATGCTAACTTTCACCGGAGAAGAACAGTGACTGCAGACGAAAGGTGCGCATCTTTTCGTCTAAGAAGACCAGAAGCGACTGAACGCGGCCGGTGCCTGTATGCCATTCACTGCAAACAACACTTCAACAGGTTCCGAGATTCCGAGTACTACCTGCCAAGCTTTCTTGTTTCCGTGTGACGTGATTCGTACAAGCTCTGCGGTGCTGTGCGCGCCATCTGTGAATGGAATTCTGAACCATGAGAGGACGTTCGCTTAGCTGGTAGCTGTGAGATGGCGGTGGCGCTCTGCGAGTCTTAGCAGTTGTCAGTTGTTACTTGCAAGATGACAATTGACGGATAGGGAAAGGACCAATCACTCTGTACAACAGCTTGATGTTTTCATGTGCTAATATCTTGCCTTGCTGAATGTTATTGTTTAAGATGATTTTAGTGCTCAGTAAGTAACGTGAAGTTTTGCTTTTACAGATGTGCTTCAGATGGAACAGGAGTTGGTCAACCATAGACGCCCAAGAACTTACATGTTTCGGGAATATGTGCAGAAAGAAATTCGAGCAAAGTGAAAAACATAATGGGTTTAAAAAATCGCATATTGCCCACTTAAACCTCTCCCTAAGTATTTGTTCAGCATC
Source organism: Schistocerca serialis cubense (assembly GCF_023864345.2). Lineage (NCBI taxonomy): Eukaryota > Metazoa > Arthropoda > Insecta > Orthoptera > Acrididae > Schistocerca > Schistocerca serialis. The sequence goes on from NC_064643.1 coordinate 411,463,614, forward strand.
TTCCCTGTAAACGTCTTTAAACCAGTAAATGCCGAGCTAAAGTTGCGTAAGATTTCTTGACCGATTCCACACCCACAAGGGAAATTTCATTTGGGATCTCTGGAAAGTACTGTTAGCATATCTGTTTTTATTCTTGTTTCCTGACATGTTCCTCATCCCAGAGGATCTCCTCACTATGGATCAATTGGAACGGAAAGTACATCTAATCTTAGTGTACAATGCGAGCCGTAGGTATATACTTTGACGTGTGATGTCATATGTCACGTAGACACAGTCTGTTACATTTTGGATTGTACATTTCACTTGTAGTTGTGAGCCAAGTGTTTTGTTTGTATTAGATCATTTATTTCTTGTGGGTGGTGGCTTAGATTGTGTTGCTTACTGGGCTATATAGATGTAGTGGGAGATAGCAATTTACAGAAGAGAACGATATTGTGGATTGTATTGTACACTTAAAAAAGAAAGTTATGATGACAAACTACTGTATCGTCGCGTGGGGCCTAGGTAACGTTTGTAGGCGAATGGTTTTGCAGTGGTGAAGCGCCAACGAATGACAGGAAAATCGTATTTTATATATGAACTGCTCATTGTGCAATTCATTAACATCCCTGATTAAAATCGCTAATTTTCCGCATTAGTTTAATACTTTCAAGTTTATAAATGTTTGAAGACATTAATAACAAATATCTTGCCAGCCCAAAATCACCTAATCCTGTGGGAGTCAGGTACTGTGTTGGATTTTATAAGTTTCTCTTGTATTTAGTGACGCCAGTTGATTGTCGTTTCTCAGCTTCATCACAATACAAATGATGTCGTTTTTTTAGTGGCATAGTATTATGTTGTTAATCAATCTCTAAATGACTCCACATTGTACACCAACCATGCCTCCTTTTGAGCTGCCACTACTCTCTACTTGTAAACATCCTGTTTCCCCTAAGTTCTGGGGATTGGGGAAATTCGTGCCATTTTGTGCTGGCAGACTCACAGACGTATTAAGATGACATATAGAAAGAGCTGATTGGTTTTTTTATACTCTGTGGCATCTACAGTAGCTCCCTGTTTGTATTCGAAAGTTTTGTGTGCTTGTGTTGAGACATTTCCATATTGAGAGGGGTCATGTGTAACTGCTTTACTATTCAGTGCCACATAAAGTTAAAGTAATTCCATAAAACAAGAATGTTTCAAAAACTAGAAGAAATTCACGCAATATGAAAGAAAAGTAATGTGATGTGAAGGCAGCATTTCTCCATAAGATGCCTGCCAATGAAACTCCCCTAGGGTTATTGGGTCCAGTAAAGAAAAACAGGCCTACAATCATGAACAAAGTTTTCCATCAGCAGTAATCAGTGTTATGTAATCAGTGTTATAAATCTATATTCTGGGGTCTGGTACAGCCAGACTTACTACAGACCTATGTCCATGATAAAATACATAGCTCCAATGACAGTATGTGAGCAATAATCTTGGAAAGAATTCAACTCTCTCTGTATTATCAAAAGTTCTCAAAAGAGGAGACATTTAAAGTTGTAATTGCTATGAATGAAGAGAACTTGGGAACAGTGAAGATTATGGGGAAGCAAGGCTACAAACCAAGTGCATTTGTGGAAACTGCTCAAAAAATCATTTATGATGCAATCATCTCCACTGCAGATAAGGCAATTAGCGAATGGCTTAAAGAAACTCAACAAGATGGGAGACTTCAGAAGAAAGCTGCGGAAAACAAAGATGTCACGAAATATTGGTAAGAGTCAAACAAGTCAAGAAAACAAAATGCATACCATGTCACATTTTCAATGGTTGTTTCCATACATTTTTCAGGTTATCTTCCTCACTTTCTCCAATACTTTTAAATATACCACCTTAACATTTTAAAAATAGCTGAAGCAGAGCATTAGAAGCAATTCTTTGGTTTCCTGGATGGTAGGAATAAGTCTCAGAAATTTTTTAACACCGTAATATGCAGAAACTGCTACAGTAAAAGAGCAGATGAAACAAGAATTATTGTTAAAACCTCATTCAGTGAGTTAAAGAATACTGTATATTTTTGTAAAACCAACAAAAATAGTGCCAAAGCTTGATTGCACTAGTTTCTGCAATAACCATGAGTACAAACAAAATTTAGGATATTTACAAGTTGTGTAAGTTAACATTCAGTATTAAAAATATGAAAACAGAAATAATATAAGCAAAATGCCGTTAAAACACAAGGCAAATTCTAACTGCTATCTCTAAGAATATAGAATTTTTATCCAGTTAAAGTAAAGCAAAATCATATGGCATGATGGGCTGGGTGTCCTCACTTAGAGGAATGTTCAGCTGCCTGTTTGCAAGTTTTTTTAACTGTACACCACTTCTGGGACTTGCACACCTTTAACTTACAGCAATCATCCTACTTGGGAAAGGGGTCCTGTAGGTTAGTGTGGAATCTGAATCAAGTGTCATTCCTGGGACACCTTTACATCATTGAGAGGTGAAGACTAGCATAAAGGCAGATTGAAAAACTTCTGTGGCCCTCCCAGGTTTCGATCCTGACTAGGATTCAGTAGAAATTACTTTACAATTTTGTGCACATATCCTTTAAAGGGAAGCCCAGTGATCCACAGTGCGTAGTGGCTAGGTATGTAGCAGACATGGAATTTCACTTATTTCACTTCATTTTCTAAGCTTTTCAGAATATATGGACAATTCAAACTAGTACTAATTCTTTACTTACTGGTCTTGTAATTTCATAGTATGCCTTCTTTTGAGAAAAGTGATTTTTTCAGTACTGATACAGATATGCAATGTGACTATCCACCAACATGTATTTGAATGAAATTTGCACCTTACTGTTCTACAAATGAATATATATTGCACCAAATTCTATGAAATAATGAGTGACATATTAACAATAATGGACATTTCTGGGTGTAATAGTACATAAAATAAGAGAAAGGTAACCACTCATGTATAGTGACTGATGTGTGGAGCATAGAAATGTATAAAAGTAAACAGTATTCACACTAGCTTTCAAACTGTTTTCTGTTATGTGTTTCTAAAATCCACATAGAGCTGTACCAGTGTGATCCTGTGCTGCACAGTAACAGGACCATCACAGCTGCTGCCCCCTCCCTCCCCCCGCCCCCCTTTTTTCTGCTTCACTGCTCCATGAAACAATCTCTCTGTGCAGATTTAGCAAATTTTATAATTTTGTAAGTAGGTTTAATAAATAATGAATATTATAGAAAAACGGTATATTAACTGTACTGATATAAAGCTACAAACTAAATGTATTGTTGTAGTAAATAAATTACAAGTTCCTTAAGTTTTCTTGGAAGATCGAATATTTCATACATTCCAGATGCATTACTAAAAAATAATGGAAAATTACAAATTGTGTAAACGTTCTAAAAAAATGAGAAGTTAAACAGAATCTGCAGTTTATTTTTTGTGGCATCTACTTGGACTGTATATTTGTTTTAGAATTATGTATAATAAAGATCAAATTTTATTTGTTTCCCATAAATTATTAGTAGTGCATGTATAACTAATTAAAAATACAAGAAATATGTGTAACTAATTGCTGAGAAAATGTAACTTTCCAGGAACTGTGTTTTCACTATAATTTTACATTGCATTTCCTTGCTTTAAGATATGTAAACTCATTGGTTATGTCAGTTAAGCCAAGTATCCCTCCATACCAATAGTCCCCATGTGCATTGTCTGTCTGCTGTTGAACATTATCTCAACCAGTGCCCACAAGCTACCAAATCTGTGATATCCTCCCTGCTCACCTTAATCAACTTTATACTTACAAACAGCCACTTCACCTTTGAGGGGTAGACATACAAATAGGTCAGGGGTGTGGCCATGGGAATCAGGATAGTTCCTTCCTATGCCAGCCTTTCCATGGGGCTCCATAAGCCTTCAGCTCCTGCTTTGGTTTGGTTCAGATTCATTGATTACATCTTTGCCACATGGACTCGTGGTGAGACTGACCTGTTGAAATTTTTGGAATCTCTAAATATGTTCTCCCACTTTAATTTTACATGGTCCTGTAATCAATCTCATACCACCTTCCTTGATGTTGACCTCATCATCACTGTGGGTCAGCCACACACTACTGTTCACATTAAACTTCAAATAAATGACACTACTTACATTTTGTCAATTGTCATCCTTTCCATGTTAAGCATTCCCTCCCATACAGCCTTGGCACTCTAGTCATATATTTTTGTTCAGATGTAGAGTCTTTACAGCAATACACCATCATTGTCACCTCAGCCGTCACTGGACATAATTATCCCTCCAGCCAAGCTCAAAGCAAATTTCCCATGCCATCACATCCAGTCCTGGTATTGGAGATGCCACCAAAAAACAGCTTTGGAGTACACTTCTTGTCACTCAGTACTGGCCATGAATGTATTAATCAGCTACTTTGACAAGGTCATGACTTCCTAGAATCATGTACTAAAATGAAGTTCATTCTGCCCCACATTAGTCCAACCACACCTAGAAAAACTATTTGTCATCCTCCCAATCTCTGCAATATCCTTGCCCGACCCTAAGCTCCTTCCGCACACATTTCCTTATCCCATGGCTCCTAGCCTTGTGACTGTCCCTGCTGTAAGACTTGCCCTATGCACCCTCCACCATCACTTATACAAGCCCTGCAACTGGCAACAAATATACTACCAAAAGAAGAGCCATTTGTGAACCAACACATGTTGTGTACCAGGTGTTATGTAAACACAATTCGGCCTTCTACGTGTGTGTGACTATCACCAAGTTATCAGTTATGATGAACCACAGATGTACACTGGCAACACACAGTATCCTGTTGCATAGCACGCTCTACACCGTAACAGAGTCTCGGTGCCTGTTTCACCACACTTGCCAACTGCCTTCTCACTCACCAATTTCTCAGAACTCTGCAGATGGGAACTGGCTTAAATTTAAGTTAACTTCTGGGCCTCAGCATTTCTTTTTGGTAACATTTCCTTTTCTTCACTTCCTTTTATTTTACTATATCTTTCTTTTTCCAACCTGTGTCCCCGTCCCCCCCCCCCCCCTCCTGTCTACCATATGTAATGCACTTAGCTTTCCACTTTTAATGACTCTTACACAATGTTTCTTAAATAATCTCTCTCTCTTGGGTATTGCCCTATTGTCCACTTTGAAGCTCTCAGGGTTTCGAATCTCATCTGGTGCAGATACCAACAATCCTATTATATTTTCAGACACTGGTTATTTTCATTGGTATATCAAGTATAGCAGCTGTATTGTATTCGGTTGATATGATAATATCTCCATCTATACACTGCAAACCACCGTGAGGTGCAAGGCAGAGGGCATGACCCATTGTACCAGTTATTAGGGCTTCTTCCTGTTCCGTTCACGTATGGAGCACAGGAAGAATGATTGATTGAATGCCTGCATGTGTGCAGTAATTATTCTAATCTAGTTCTCACAGTCCCTATGAGAGTGACGTGGGAGCTGTAGCTAAATTTGACAGTCTACTAATGCCCATACAGAATCTTGAGTAGTTTATTATCTTAAATTTGCTTAAATTGAGTTTACAAGTTGTTGCTGTCACTGGTATTGTCAAAAATATACTCAAAACTATTCCATTGTATGGAAAAACATTGCCTAACTACACTCTTGAAAAACCTTTCAAAATATCCAAATAGGAAACTATGTCAATGATCTTCATCAGCTTTCACCTGGAACTTGAAAGCAACTACTTCATTAACTAGCTCTGCTCTGTCAATATCCCTGTTACATTTGGCATCAAAATCAGCTGGACATTCTTCAGGATAAGATGCTGAGCTTTCATTTAAGGTGTTTCCTGACAGGAAATTCAAGTCAGATGGAATGGTGATTGAGATATATGAGACCAGCCTTGCATTTCATTTATTATTGTATCAAATAATTTCAAGCACCCTAGCCGGAACAGTCTCACCACAGTCCTCATATGGAAACGTCCAGCAAGAACTGGAAACATTGAGTCAAACACCATATCTGCTTCAATATCCATTCACCAGTTTTAGAGTTCCTACAATATTGTTGCAGTGTAGCTGCAAAAATTCCATTGCTAAATATGAGTATGTTGTGCAAGCAGCAACTGTACCACAAAAACAATGATGGTGGCAGACCTCTGTTCGTAATAGTTGTTTCCTTGAATGAAATAACATTGTGATAACAGCAGGTGTTTACAGTTGCAAGCTGAGGGAAAGGTTTCACATGTACACAGTAGATAATAACACAAGGGGTAGAAGATTTTATTTCCCAGCCAGTTTTTGTCTGTGCCTACATGCTTGGCAGAGGTCTATCTTGCCATGGCCTCGGTACGACTCTGGCTCCAAAAATCAGTCTGCCATAGTTGAATGGTTGCCTTTCTTTAATTTTATATATTGAGTGCTGTATTACCTTTTTTAATCATATATTTTCAAGACAAATTGTTTGATCTGTGAAGAAATGTTTGAGCAGATTTCAGCAGTATAATAATAAGCTTGTCCCGCTTTCAGAAACAGTTTGTACTAATCCCTCCTCCCTCAAAATACATGGTGGTTATAGTTATACTTTTGATACTTGAGCCAGTATAGATGGAAAACTATTTTGTAGGTACCCAACTTTATAGGAATGATGTTCAAACTGTGCATTGCAGGATTTGTTTCGCTAGTAGTTCTAATGTCATGACTTGCTATTAGGCGACAGCGATATAGGGCAGAACAACAAGCATCTATGTGCATTGCAGACAGTCAACATGGTTCTTGGTTAGGTGAGCAGGATTTTACTCGTAGGGCCGTTTTATCACAACACCAATAATGCTGCTGCTGTTTGTGAATGTTGATGCATTAAAGGAATAAGGAGTGGTCCTCTTTGTGCATAGAAGTTAAAGAACATAATGCAGATGTTTGAATTAACTGGCAATTTGAAAGTTGCTCCTGGGAGAAGTCGACAGCCAATTGAGCCACCTATTGTTGAAGAAGTTACTGTTGTCATGGCTGAGAATGGTGGATGCAGTGTGCAAATATCAAGCAGTGTACAAACTGTGTCATGACAGTTGAACATTATAGGGTCCACCATAGTTTTTGGGCAGCAATCTTTAGTGTGGCTCCAGGTTGGCAATGCAGATGGTCATCAAATAGAGCAATGTTTGGTATCCTGGAATGTAAACATTGTACGCAATTAACAAATGTTACCCCCTCATGTGGGAATTAAAATGTTTCCTTCAATGGTTTGTCCGTTATTTCTCTTCTGTACATCTTTACAAATGTTTTCAGACAGTTTCATTGTCCAACAAAAACTCACTTTACATGGGGGGCCTTCTTAAGTACCAAAAGTTTAATTATAAACACCCCGTAAATATTAGAAACTTGCCAGGATATCTTTGGATCAAGGCAGGATTCAGAAAAACAATAAATAAAAAAAGCCACACAAAAAAATTAAATATGACCAGTATAAGGAAAAATGGAGAAATATTTTTGTGTTAGAAATAGTGTTACAGCTTATTAAGAAAAGTTCTGAAATAACTGAGGGGAGTGCACATTAAGTCTAGAAATGATAAGCAGTACTGACAATAAAATTAAATGACTATTGTAAATATAATAAGGGGAAATAGCTTACAGATGATTTATTGTTTATTATTATTTAGTGTTTGATGATCTTGGACATTTATAAATAAATACACAGTTCTGATAGACTAACATTCACAAACAAAAATATGCACAACCAAGATATGCAAAAGATTGAAAAAATGAAGATCAGTATTTACATTTTCTGACCATTCAATTGCCTTACAACCAATCTGATGTAGTTCTTTCAGGGATTCAGCAAAATCACACAGTGACAGCCCAGTGCGATATGTAGCATCATTTACTCAACATCACTGCAGTCAAGCTTTCAAGACTCTCACCATTCCTTGGTGTGGAGTGAAACATAGTTCTTCCTTTTCCATATTGGATGTCATTGAGTGTATACCATGTAGCCAGATAACCACTCCAGTTTCCAGCAACCACAGGATCAAAATTGCTGGATACAGGGCTTGTGGTGATTCTCTAGGCTCCTTGACAAGATTTTGTTTGGGTTGTTAAACCTTATTGGATTATGTAGTCTGTGGAGAAAAAATTATTCCTCGGCAATGTACTCCTTATGGGCGGTGTAGTGTTACTGCTTACCATTGAGAGTCACTGAACAGTCATAGCCAGAAGTACATCAAATACAATGTGTACAGCTTTTGATAGTTGAAATTACACTATATGGATGTGGTGACTGGTTAGCTACACGGCTACACAATCATCATCATATCAATAAACCAGAGCCATTGCTGTCGTACTCAGGTTTGTGTTGACTCCCCATGAAATTCCAGTTAGCCTTCATGATACATTATTCCAGCTTTGGAACACAAACAATATTATGAAAAGGATAGATTGCTACTCACCATATAGAGATGTTGAGTTACAGACAGGCACAACAAAAGGACTGCTATACATTTGAAATTTTGGTCAAATCAGTTTTTCTAAAAAGTAGAAAACACATACAAGCACAACCTACCCATGAATGACCTCTATCTCTGGTTGCTGAAGGGAGAAGCAACTGTGGATGCTGGGGGCAAGGATGCGGTGGGTGTGGGGAGGGGTGGGGGTTTGGGGGGGGGGAAGCAAGATAGTGGTGTGGGAAAGTGTAGTGCTGCACATGAGAGCATGCAGAGACATGGTAGGGGCAGGGTAGTGCTGCTAGATGCAGTTGGGAGCTTTGAGGGAAGGAGGGGGGAGGAGGGGAGGGGTGTGAGGTGGGAAAGGAGAGAAGGCAAAAAAGGCTAGTGAGTGCATAGGTGGAATAGAAGGCTGTGTAGTGCTGGAGTGGGAACAGGGAAGAGGTTGGCTAGGTGAATGATGGGGACTAGCAAAGGCCAGTGGGGTTACAGAAACATAGGATATGTTCCAGGGTTGGTTCCAACCTGTGCAGTTCAGAAATGCTAGTGTTGGTGGGAAGCATCCAGATGGTGCAAGCCGTGAATCAGTCTTTGAAGTGAAGCATGTTCTTTTGGGCAGCTCGTTCAGCAACTGGGTGGCCCAACTGTCTCTTGGCCACAGTTTGTCATCATTTATGACTACGTGATATGGACAGGGAGTGAGGACACCCTATCAGCATTCCTCCAGAACCTCAACAGCTTCTCCCACATTCACGTCACCTGGTTCTCTTCAAACCAACAAGCCATCTTCCATTATATTAACCTCCACCTCAAGGATCGTTGTATAAGTACTGCCCATATCAAATCTGTCAATCACCAGTAATACCCACACTTTGACAGCTGCCAACTGTTCCATACCGTGAAGTTCCTTCCATCCATTGCTGTCACACCTATAGTGATGAGCAGTCCCTCTCCAGGTAAGCGAGGGTCTCACTGAGGCCTACTCAAACCAAAATTATCCACTCATTCCTGATGAGATTTCTCTCACCAGACAGTTGCCACCTCCCGCATATCCATCACGTGGCCACAAAGGAGCACTCCCCTTATGTTTCTGTATCTCCCAGGACTGGAGCAACTGCTTCACATTCTCTGCCAAGGTTTCAATTGTTTATCGTCATGCCCTGAAATGAGAAATGTGCTACATAATATCCTTCCCAGTCCTCCCATAGTGGTGGTGTGCCACTCACGAAAATCCTTGTTCATCCCCGCCCAATGTCTGCTTCTAATTCCATACCTCATGGCTCCTATCCCTGCAATAGACCAAGATGCAAGATATGCCCCTTCCATCCTCCCACCACCACCTACTCTAGCCTGATTATGGGCATCTCCTAACCCGTCAAAGGCAGGGCTACCTGGGAAGCAGTCATGTGATCTAAAAACTAAGCTGCAACCATTGTGCTGCTTTCTACATGAGCATGGAAGCCAATAAGTTGCCAGTGCGCGTGAGAGGCCAGTGACAAACTGTGGTCACGAGGCTGCTTGTCCAATCATTTGCTGAACATACTGCCCAACGCAACATGCTTCACATGAGTGACTGCTTAACAGCCTGTGCCATCTAGATCCCTCTTACCAGCACCAGCTTTTCTGAACTGTATATATGGTAACTCTTGATGCAATATGTCCTACATTCCCATAACCTGCCTGGTCTCAAACTTCGCTAGTCCCTATTCTTTATCCATCCATCCCCTTTCCTGCTCCCACTCCAGCACTACACAGCCTTCTATTCCACCAATGTACCCACAGGTCTTTTTCATCTCCTCTGCTTCTCCCCTTTCCCGCCTCCCCCTACCAGTTGGAAGCCCTATCCTGCTCTCACAAGCAGCACTACACCTGGCCGCACCCTGTCCCTGCTATGCCTCACTCTTACCCTACCTGCCCCAGCTGCCACCTACCCCCACCACCCACAGATCACGTCTCCCATCAGGTGCAGTTGCTGCATGCAGTCCAGTCTCAGCAGCCGTAGACAAGAGATAGTGGCACATGTGTATGAGTTGTCTACTTTAGAAGGAATTTTGCTGAAGCTCAAATAGGAGTCTTTTCATTGTTCCTGTCTGCAGCTTAGCATCTCTTCTATATGGTGAATAGGAATCTGTCCTTTTCATAATATTGTTGTTATTCCATCTTGGGTTTTGCATTATTGCAATTTTTTTCAATTTTGGAATTTTTTATGAAGCTGATGTTGGTAAATAAGTAATGTTTCTGGAAGGATTTTACTTGCATGAATAATTTCTAGAGTATTGTTTGTCGACTCCCTGTAATTTCTAACATTTGCACTAGGCCTTTGTAAGGTAAATGTTTCCACACACAACTGCCAAACAGTCATAGACATAGTTGCAACAATCAGTCACGAATCAAAAATGGTAGCAGAAGAGACAACAATATTATTATATTTGAACTTTTCCATCAAAACATACAGAGCTTGTAAAATTAGAAATGTCATACCACTATATTTCTACAGATAAGCTACGCATAACAGAATATTGTTGGAAGTCATACAAATTGAACACATGCACATAGCGGGATACAAGATTTTATCAGTTTGTATCGATTTACCTTAGGCATAACATGAGAAAAAGGGGAGTGGCTTAGAGCACTTATAGAGGAATAGTGTCACAGTCTGTACACCTCAATGAGTGTTGCATTGAACAATTTGTGGGACTGATAGCATCACTGGCCAGGCAAACAATTCTCCTTCTTATCTCTGACAGTCGATGGCAGCAGTTAGGTTCACTCTGTGACTCAAGTGCATTATGTCGTGTATCCTTATGTGTATTGAGTTTCTATAAAATAAAGTGTGTTGTGTCCTCCATACCACTGTGTTACGTCTCATTTGCTATCACTACATACTGGAGTTCCACATTGGTCAGCCCCAATTACTGTGTCATGCCGTATCTTCTCACTTTTTACCAAGCCAGTTTCCATGCAAAGACAATTCAACCATTATCACACTCCACCGCTGTGTATTTCATGTGAACTGACAGTAATTTTCCTGCAGCTTTGTTTTATGTCCCATGCTATGACATAGAACATTTGTGTGCAATGCATCAAACTGTGTTCAATCATGAGACATTGACACAGCTGTGTAGCATACCGACTGCCTGGCGCATCATGGTGTTCCACTGTCCATTGGTGCGCAAGAGATGGCTCATTTGTGTGTGGAATATATAGTCATAATGTTTGCCACTCCACAACATAGCATCAAACAGTCTTCAAGCAACTTCAATTCAGACATGGAGTGTCATTGCAGTGCCAGACAGAGACACACTATCCATCTAATTTGACAGCGTGCTCTTATCAATGCTACTGTTTTGGCTGCGCCACATTTGGACAATAAACATATTCATGACTGTGCCTTTCAACCACTTGAACAGTCCTCGGACATTATTTTTCCGCCCTACTATTTCGTATTTCCCCATGAACCATGGACCTTGCCGTTGGTGGGGAGGCTTGCGTGCCTCAGCGATACAGATAGCCGTACCGTAGGTACAACCACAACGGAGGGGTATCTGTTGAGAGGCCAGACAAATGTGTGGTTCCTGAAGAGGGGCAGCAGCCTTTTCAGTAGTTGCAAGGGCAACAGTCTGGATGATTGACTGATCTGGCCTTGTAACAATAACCAAAACGGCCTTGCTGTACTGGTACTGCGAATGGCTGAAAGCAAGGGGAAACTACAGCCGTAATTTCCTGAGGGCATGCAGCTTTACTGTATGGTTAAATGATGATGGCGTCCTCTTGGGTAAAATATTCCGGAGGTAAAATAGTCCCCCATTCGGATCTCTGGGCGGCGACTACTCAAGAGGATGTCGTTATCAGGAGAAAGAAAACTGGTGTTCTACGGATCGGAGCGTGGAATGTCAGGTCCCTTAATCAGGCAGGTAGGTTAGAAAATTTGAAAAGGGAAATGGATAGGTTAAAGTTAGATATAGTGGGAATTAGTGAAGTTCGGTGGCAGGAGGAACAAGACTTCTGGTCAGGTGACTACAGGGCTATAAACACAAAGTCAAATAGGGGTAATGCAGGAGTAGGTTTAATAATGAATAGGAACGCGGGTAAGCTACTACAAACAGCATAGTGAACGCATTATCGTGGCCAAGATAGATACGAAGCCCACACCTACTACAGTAGTACAAGTTTATATGCCAACTAGCTCTGCAGATGACGAAGAAATTGAATATTAGATGGGTAGATCACATAACTAATGAGGAGGTACTGAATAGGATTGGGGAGAAGAGGAGTTTGTGGCACAACTTGACCAGAAGAAGGGATCGGTTGGTAGGACATGTTCTGAGGCAACAAGGGATCACCAATTTAGTATTTCAGGGCAGCGTGGAGGGTAAAAATCGTAGGGGGAGACCAAGAGATGAATACACTAAGCAGATTCAGAAGGATGTAGGTTGCAGTAGGTACTGGGAGATGAAGAAGCTTGCACAGGATAGAATAGCATGGAGAGCTGCATCAAACCAGTCTCAGGACTGAAGACCACAACAACAACAACAATTTCGTATTGTAATACCTCCAGCTGTGGCCACCTTTGCCAACTTATAGCGCCAGCGGCTGAGAAGGAGGAGGAGGAGGGAGCCAGACACCCTGAGGTGAGCACCTAGCCATTCTGCAAGCACACAGCAGGAAGCTGGGCAGATGCTCTTGCCTCACTCAAGAAGGGACATGTTGCAAAGAGCCTCGCCAACAATGAGAAGCTTGCCGGGAACTGATGGAAATCTGCAGCCTTTAGGATGAAATGTCAAGAATGAATGTGCAAGAGCATTTGAGATGTTATGGCCTGGCAGCAGTCATTTTACCTGCTTTAGAAAGCAGAAATGTGCCAACAGTTTCAGGAACAGAGAGAGGAGCATACACGAAGCACTGAGAATTCGCACAGGGAGGCTTCTGAAAAAAGTCAGCATTCTTAAGAAGATGTTTTTCTCGACAGTAAGTCCTTACTGTGGAGAAAAGCATCTTCTTAACAATGCTGACTTCCTTATAAATCATGGACGCCAGCAGACTCTGAGACGAAGTGCAAACATGAGTCTGTCCAGGCCTCATGCAGAGAGAGTGATTACAAAGAAGTATTGTGTAGCTGCTCTCACAACAGCCTCAGAATGCAGAAAAACATCATAAGAATGTGAAATCGTGAGAAAGGTCCCAGTTCCCAAAGCACACACCAGCCCATGCCAGATAGGAAACATCCATCCTATGTGGAGAGGCGTGGCCATGAAATGGCGATCTGTCATTGGACTGCATTCAAAATTTTGTCCACCAATGAAAACACTGAAAAGAAGGAAATTTCGAAGAGGAGTTGAGTTGAGAGATGGATAAGGAGCAAAATGGGTGGTCAGCAAGACAGTGCAGTAACAAGAGGACCTGAGGTCTCTTCCATCCATCGCCAGTATCCGCCTTCCGACGCTCTGATATCACAGCTTCGGCCAAGTGTATAGATACATGAGGAAAAGCCCCAACAAGCTGCGACAAAAGTTTAAAACCAATTATAATAATCATTAGCGCGGCCGCTGTAAGCGTCGGAAAAAATGTAATTTGCTACGCCGGAAGGCGAATGACAAGTGATAATAACTCTGTCTTTAGTTCTCGTGGCGAGAAGACGTATTTCTTGTGATACAATGTGTTGTTTGAATAATAATCCTATGAAAATATGACGTCTGAGAGTTCTTTTTTGTGCAAAACCACGAGCTTTCTTCCGCCCAGTATCCCATTGTCATGCCAACATAGCTGCCTGCATCAGAAGAGGAAGTCCGATTAAGAATTAATATTGTACATACGGTCAAGAAAGAGAAAAACTTATGGCAGAAGAAGGTGAAAATTTAGCTGATGTAATTTCAAAAGCTGAAGCTGGTACTGTAGACAAAACCAGTACCGCAGCGGAAAAAGTAATGAAGGAAGGGTCTAGTGAAGCAGGGGATACAACCCGTCGGCTTTGATCAATGACGTCATACGTTAGTCATAGATAGTAATGTCTTCACTTCGAGGCATAGATAATAAAGCAGTTCTGTGTTCTGGATAAGCGCTATCATTGCGCATTGAAATAATTATTCATAATGATATTGAGCTAATTTGGAGTATTAGTTTGTTATTGTAGAACAATTTTTAATGTCTTGTTTTCGCTTATAGGACTGGATTTGTCTGTTTGTGGGTATGTAATTTTCGTTACTGTCTGTCTAGGCGAGCTTCGGTTATTCCTCGATATTTCCGTGTGATAAGTTCACTTTCCCATTAGCTTCTTTCACTGTATTTTATTATTTTGACATATTTCACTGTTTCATTCCACCAATATGTGTATTTTCGTGCTGTGAAGTACGTAATAGAAATTTCTCGTCTGTCGATCTTCTTTCGTTTCCCAGCACTAGTATCAGTACGACATTTTCGAATGTGTACTTGCTATATTACAGGCGAAACCCCTGACACAACTGCAACTTGTATCCCGTCCTTCACTTCGCCTTTACACTGACGACACAACTAAAATTTGTATCCCGTCCTTCACTTCGCCTTTACACTGACACAATATAGATACAAATGTTGCATACAGCTATGTAGCTCAAGTAACGAATGGGATACTATTAGCGTGCAAGGCAACAAGAAAACTGTACCCCATAGTGAAGTACGGGATACAAATTGTACATGTGTCGTCTTCTTGTCTCCGTGTAGTTCAATTGAGGTACAGGTTGCAAATGTAACTTACGTCTATTTCCACCTTTTCGTTACCAGTGTACATATATAGAGGTCAACGGAAGTCTGGTATACATATATTACATACGTAGGTCCTTCTGTCATCAGTAATACTGATATGTACGTAAGAAAGGACTGTTAGTATTAGCGGAGACGAAATAAACACCGCATCTACAATTTGTATCCCGTGTTCCACTTAGGGTTTACTGAAGCGGAGGATACATCGTTCAAGGGCAGTAATGCTAGTGAAAACGAAGAAATCGACTTACCGCAAACTCCTATTCCGTACTGTACTTCAGCAACACGCTTCGAATGAGCTTTTAATTTGTATCCGGTGTTTCATTTACGGTTTAGTGAAGCAGGGGATACATAGTTCAAGTGAACAACAGGACAGCAATGCTAGTTGAAACTAAGAAATCGACGTACGCTGAACTTGTATCCCGTACTGCACTTAAGCAATACAGTTCGAAAGAGTTTCGAGATACAACTGACATACATCTAACGTGATGTATTCTTTGCTAGTAATATATTTCATTCATTTCTTTCCATTGTATTTTGCGGAGAAATACTAAGATACAAACACGCGATATCATTAACACGAAAATACTACTGGCGCTTATAGATGTGAAGTATAGTTTTTCTCTCTTGCATTCCTTTGTTTCTGAACATTCTTCTCAGCCCTTTCATCTTTGTGATACATGCTCTCTGGCCAATTCTGACGTCATTGGTCAAAGCCGACGGGTTGTATCTTGTATCCAGGGGGGGTGAAACTCATATAGGGATTTCCGGTAACACGATGTTGGTTTGGTCCCAGGCCACTTGAATTGCTGCTAGTTTAGCAATTTATAGTCTCGTGTTCCTATTGGATGATGTAGTCTTCCATAATTGTTTTGGTATCGTAGCAACGTGATCATGATTTTTCGTTTAAATTGCAGTGTAAATATGTTGGGTCTAGTGCAGCAGGGGATACAACCCGTCGGCTTTGAACAATGACGTCATTCCTTAGTCATAGATCGTAATGTCTTCACTTGGAGGCATAGATAATAAAGCAGTTCTGTGTTCTAATAAGCTTTTGCTGTTATGTTTCAATTTCGTTTTTTTACTGATTGCTTAATAAAGTAGGATCAGTTTATTCTATCTCGTGAGATTTTTTTTTTAAAGCCAAAAAACACTTATCAGCTACTGAAGGCAGCTACAACACTAGAAGAATCGCTTCTCGGCTTTTGACAAGATATTGCTTAATAAAGTAGGATCAGTTTATTCTATCTCGTGAGATTTTTTTTAAAAAAAGCCAAAAAGACACTATTGCTTAATAAAGTAGGATCAGTTTATTCTATCTCGTGAAATTTTTTTTAAAAAGCCAAAAAACACTTATTAGCTACTGAAGGGAGCTACAACACTAAGAAGAATCGCTTCTCGGTTTTTGACAAGATATTGCTTAATAAAGTAGGATCAGTTTATTCTATCTTGTGAGATTTTTTTAAAAAAAGCCAAAAAAACACTATTGCTTAGTAAAGTAGGATCAGTTTATTCTATGTCGTGAGATTTTTTTTAAAGAAAGCCAAAAAAACACTATTGCTTAATAAAGTAGGATCAGTTTATTCTATCTCGTGAGATTTTTTTTAAAGCCAAAAAACACTTATTAGGTACTGAAGGGAGCTGCTTAATAAAGTAGGATCAGTTTATTGTATCTCGTGAGATTTTTTTTTTTTTTAAAGTCAAAAAACACTTATTACGTACTGAAGGGAGCTAGAACATTAAGAACAATCGCTTCTCGGCTTTTGACAAGCTATTGCTTAATAAAGTAGGATCAGTTTATTCTATCTCGTGAGACTTTTTTTTTTAAAAAAAGTCAAAAAACACTTATGCTTTTGACAAGATCAATGTTTATCTCTCTCGCATTCCTTTGTTTCTCAACATTCTCCTCAGCTCTTTCATCTCTGTAATACATGCTCTCTGGCGACTTGTGACGTCAATGTTCAAAGCCGACGGGTTGTATCCCCTGCTGCACTAGTCCCAATATGTTGCTATTATTCTGCTTAATTTTTGGATGCATTCGTAATGTTTGATGGTGTGATGATTGAGTATTTACTTTTTTACTTTTGTTTCATATAGAACACGAGGTTGTATCATCACATTACGTTCTGTGGACTCTTGTATATTTGTTCCTGCAAAGAAATACAATTTCCATTGCTCAGTTTACTTAAAGGGTAAGTATATTTCTTATTTCTGTTCATATTTCCTTGTATTTCATAGAGAATCCCATGCTAGCAGATTTTGACATAGTCGGTATTCAACTTTCCGAATCCTGTAATTGAATATAATTCTGGCTTTGATTCATCTTCCTTTTTGCTACGAAGTACTCTTAGTGACATAATAAGTACCATTTATTGTCCCGTTTACTACGCACCAAATATTGGACGTGTTACAATTGATTCGTAATGCCTCGAGTGTGTTCTATTTCCCGTTTTCGACAGTAAATATTCTGTTCAGTTCATAACACTCTATCCAGGTAAAAAGTGTTTCTTGCTGTTGTATCGACAAAGGTTGTGTTCTCACATAATTAGACATTTGTTTGGAAGTCACACAAAGCAGGTCCTTCAAGCAGTTGGACATTTACACGTATTATTGTGGCAATATCCAATGCAGTAGAAATCTTCTCACACTTCAATGCTCAACACAGTGTAATACAGATTTACAGCTGTAACTGTTACTGATAATGTACAGTTGAATTTGGTATCTACCATGGTATCTAGATGCTGAAATATACTGAAATGGTACAATAAGCAGTGTTTCTACTGCCTGATAGCACTGTTTAACGAAGTAGTGTTGAATATAGAATATAGTGCAACTACGCTCACATAGTTATATATAGAGTGATGTGCATATCCGTAGTAGAAATGAGAATTTGTTTTGTTTTTTCACTATTTTGTAGCAATACCACATCAGATTACAAGCTATGATAACAGTTATCAATACTTCACTACAGGATAGCTGCATTTAGACATAAGCTAATATGATTTTTGATAGGGAAATTAATTTCACATTGAGTTTTCTTTAACATTAATCAATGTAAACCATACCTGATCTTTTTTTCTCGTTCCTAATTTTTTGTTTGAATAACATTTCAGACACATGAGGATGGATCATACAAGAAGAGAAGAATCCAGTTTGAGATTGAAATTGAAATACTTGTGCAAGTTTCCCGGATGCAGGAGTAGTTATTATGTAAAAACAAATTCCAAACACAAGAATAAACACTTCTATAAATTTCCAGTTGCATCAAAAAGTGAGACTTTAAAGAAGTGGAAATTGATCTGTAATATAGATGAAGGTGTCAACTGTAGTTATTATTATGTGTGTGAGGATCATTTTCATGAAGCAGATTTTGTGAACTTTACTAGACACAGGCTAAATCCTGGTGTTATACCAAAGCACATAGAATTGGTGTTGTATCACCCTCCCCCCACCCATC
This sequence comes from Schistocerca serialis cubense, assembly GCF_023864345.2. Classification (NCBI taxonomy): domain Eukaryota; kingdom Metazoa; phylum Arthropoda; class Insecta; order Orthoptera; family Acrididae; genus Schistocerca; species Schistocerca serialis. The sequence goes on from NC_064643.1 coordinate 411,482,222, forward strand.
TGTGTTACACTGGTGGTGGCAGTTTCACCATATCAGGTGCAAATATAAGTGTGCATGAGACAGGTCACAATGCAGAATCTACAGTAATACAATGAAGCAGTCCCCTTTACAGAGCACAGATGATGGTGAATACAGCTTTTTATCCTCACCTGTTTATGATGTTGAAAGTAGTCCAGGTGTAATGGGATCTGGCGTTTCTAAACGTGATTTAACTCCAAGAAAACACAAAATGTATAAACTGCAGAGAATTACAGTTTCCAGAGTGTGTAAATTGTAAAAACAGCTACAGAATGAGAGGAATAAATTGAAAAATCTAAAAGAGTTGTATGATGACAGGAAATTTCAGTTAATCGAAGAAGAGTTGAATGATGTGACTAAAACTTTTAGTGATAGTCAGTTAAGAAATGCCAATATGCAGTCCACAGCAGTACGGTGGTCTATACAAGATAAGGCATTTGCTTTATCTATTTATAAGCGTAGTCCCCAGTTGTACAGATATTTGGCCACATACTTCTCCCTTCCATCTGTCAGGCTGCTCAAGGGAGTGCTTTCCCACATACCATTCGATACAGGACTTAATCCAGCTTTATTAAACTTTTTAGCAAGGGAAGTAAGTAATATGCATGAAAATGATAAGTATTGTGCTCTACTTTGTGATGAAATGTCTTGGATGATGGTATGTACTATGATGCACACAAACAGCTAATCTATGGGTATCAGGACTTGGGTCATTCAGGACGTTCACCTGTAGCTGCAAGTCAAGCATTGGTTTTTATGCTGAACGGCATTCACAGAACTTGGAAACAAGTTCTAGCATATTACTTTACTGCAACCACTTTCCACTACACCCATTTGAAATCACTCATTGTTCACATCATAAGTGAACTACAGAATATTGGGTTCAAAGTGGTTTGTACTGTTTGTGACCAGAATGCAACAAACAAAAAGGCCCTTAAGCAACTGTGTGAAGCAAATTTGTTGAAGCCCAGTATATTTCATTTTGTCGTCAATAATCAACCAATTGTTACCATTTATGATGTACCACATCTGCTCAAAAACACTTGAAATGCTTTGATAGATAATAAAATTCAATTTGAACCTCACAAAGCAGCAAAGTTTGAGTACATGAGTACAGTGTTCTTTTTGGATAAAAAAAAAACGGTTGAAAACTCTACCCAAATTAAAAGCACAACACTTTAACTTTTCTGATTCCCATGTCAAAATTAAGGTAAAAGTTGCTGCTGCACAAATGAGCCATACGGTTGCAGCTGCAATTGAAATGTATGTTTCTACTCACACATTACCATCTGAAGCTATACACACAGCTGAGTTTGTGGAAAAGGTAGATAATCTCTTTGATTCACTCAACAGTAATGAGCAATATCCCAGGGATGGAAAACAATTTAGGTGTGCTTTATCAGAAAATTCGCCACATTTAGAAATGTGGTATAGCATATTGAGGGAAATAGGGAGATGGCAAATAATAGATTTAAAAACAGGAAGAAACAAGACTAATATGTTTAGCTTCATAAAAGGTTGGCAGATTACATTACAGTCTATTATTTTCTTGTGGAAGACCCTGAAAGTGGTTGGCTTTAAGTACTTAAATTTAAAGGCGTTCAATCAAGATGTTTCAGAAAATTTCTTTTGTTGTATAAGACAACATGGTATTGCTAATACAAACCCAACTTGTTTTCAGTTTGTACAAGCTCTGAAGACTTGTGTTGTCAATCATATGACTTTGCCTTTCAAAGCCATGAGTGTAAGTAACTGTGAAAATGATGATTACACTCCCTTAAGCAGTTTGTGTCACTTTTTGGCAGCTAGTGGTAGGAGTGAACATTTAAGTGAATGTCAGATGAGTGACACTGATACACCTGAGCAAATTTATTCTTACTCAGATGGTATCATTGAGTCTGTAGAAGATCAACAATCCTTAGCCTATGGAGCAGGCTATGTACTAAAAGCCATAGATGTACCAGATGATTGTGAAACATGTAATACCAGTCTCTACTCCTCTGTTGTGACTGAAAATCATTTGTTTACCTCATTTAAAGAGAATAGTGAGGAGCATTCTCATTTGAAATATGCAAGTGAAAGAGTCATGATTTTCCTAAGGGCACTCCATGATCAGCTGTATGAGTATCTAAATAGTCATGGTCACACAAGACTACATGATAATTTTTAAAAAAACATTTGTTCTGTCTCATACAACAATTTGTAATAAACATGACATTGACTAGAGACTTCTGAAGACAAGTATTCCATTTATAATCTACAAGTATGTGAAAGAAAAGAAATTTACAAACAAGAGGAAATTGTGTATGCAACAACTTAAAAAGAAGTTCAAATCATGTTAAAAGACTTTGTATTTCAGTGTTTATTATGTGTACAATGAGAGTAAGCTCCCTATACACATACAAATGTTATGTTAAAAGCAGAGAATTACATGTTCTTGTATCAAAGTCATGCCTTTGATTTGTTATGACAAAATCTGGTAATTCAGCAGGAACATAACTTAACACTTTCTAGATGTGATGATTGGACTCCAAAAGTATGATGAATAAAGTGCTTTAAAGGGGAATTTGTGTTAATTTTCAGTAGTGTACCAAACAAAGTTTTCAAAGAGGAAGTAAATAAATAAAAATGTTAAAAACAAATGTTGTACCAGCGTCTTCTTTCATTATTTAAACATGATGGGTGTTGCCAAAATAACAGCCAAGTTGGGGAAAAAAGAAAAAAATGTTGTGTTGCAGTTCATTTTCTTTGTATGTCTCATTGGCAGAAACATTTTGGCTACCTGCTCTGCTCCCAATTTGTTTTTCAGTTGATGTAAAGTAGTATTTTGTGTTTCATAAATTTATTTGAACTGTGCAGAAGTTCAATTTCGGATGACTGAGTATCCATAAATAACAATCAACAGAAAAAATAATAAATCAGATTTTGTAGACTTTACAGTACATCCTTGGTTTGTAGCACAGATTTGTTTTTTGTAAATGACCTCTTGGTTATCCTTTAGCTGTGTAGTTATTTATTTGCGTAACCTACTATTCCACTTTCGATCATGCGAGTGGACATAATGTGCTTTCGGATATGTGGAAACGTAAAAATCATTTATATATGCATGCAAAGTCAGATGATTTTTTATTCTGACATGTGCTAAAGCTCGTTTATTTCCACATGATAATGGCCACAGCCAAAATCGCAATATTGAGTTTTACAAAAAAATTTCACAGTCAAAAGGTGACGTCGTAATTTACGAAAATTTTCACAATGCAAACTGCAGCTACGAGTAGTTAATGTTTGTTTTTGATTGAGATTTCTTTTATATATTACTTTGCAAAATCTCAAAAATCTTTATTACTGCACTATGCGGCCCACATTCAAAGATTAAATGAAAAATATTGTCATCTAATTCGCGTATTTAGAAATAAACATAAGAGATTTTCGCGCCATATTTTTTCGTATTGAAGTTCACAGCCAGGCCACAAGTAGCGCTGGTGTCGTTCTCTGTTTCCGTATAATAACGTGGTCTTTGCACTACTACTTTATTGGTGTTCTGTGGGTTGTATCCCATGCTAAACTAGACCCTGAACGAATGTAGATTAATCAATGATGTAGTTGAAAAAGTTATTCAGCAAAAGGAAAATGACATTACCGACAAAGTGAACCTCAATTTGCAAGCTACAGAGTACAGGATACGCAACTACTTACGCGAAAATGTTAAGAAGGGCACAAGCTGTACCCATAAACAAAGAGCCAGCGACAGCAAACCAAAGTAATGTATGCGCAGAGATATTGCAAATACAACAAACAATGCCAGTAGTTGGTTGGTTGGTCGTTTGGGGGCAGAGACCATACAGCGAGGTCATCGGTCTCATCGGATTAGGGAAGGATGCGGAAGGAAGTCGGCCGTGCCCTTTCAAAGGAACCATCCTGGCAATGCCAGTAGTAATGACGGAATGCAGAGAGTATGTTTACAGGGCATAACACCAGATCCAGTACCTATGAGAAATGTAAATAATTATGACAGCTATGTAAACACAGCGCACAATGCAGACAGCTTGTCCACTATATTTGCTGACGAAGGACTATTAAGGCACCGTCAATTTCTAACATTTATGAGTGAAGGTAAGAAGATGAATCCTGTTGTATTTATTAGTGCTTTTCGCCATGTGTTTCCTAGAAATGAAGGAAGCTCAAAAGATCAGCTTTGTGATTGGGTACACGCAAGGCGATGTACTTTTGTGGGCGACCGAGGTAGCTGAGCGTTGTGCCACATATATACAATTTGAACGGGCGTTTCTTGACAAATACTGCTCAGAAGCTGTACAGGAGAGACTCAGGCGAGAGGTTTTTAACCCTGTTCCCTTTTTAATAGCAAATATGGTAGCTTGAAACGGTATTTTGAGAAGTATCTCAATAAAACACGTTATTGGACGAATCCTATTTCTCATGTTGATGTTTTAAAAAATTTAAAAAGTCGTTTGCCATCACACGTTCGTGAAAAATTAATTACTACACCTAAGCACGACACAGAATATTTTATATCCGTTTTAGATTCAATCGATCTAATATATGAGGAGAAAGTAATAACAAATAGGGCGTCAGACAGCCAAACATAAATCGAATGGTCAAAATAAAAAGCCAGACACGAACATACAACAAGTCTGGTACGCACAAACGCAAGGATACATTAACCGTGGTAATGGATACGGGAATGGAAATGGCAGGAACAAGAGATTTAAACAAAACTTTTCGTATAATAGGAACGATTACCATCCACAAGCTAATTTCAATCCCTCCCCTCAAAACTATACACCACATGTGGGTAAGTCAGCCGTACCAAAGGCCAGCGCGCGGCAACAATAATAAGCCACATGCTGTACCGCAGCCAAATTTTGCGCAGCAAAATCACAATATGGCAATTTCCACAACAGCCATATAAACACACGAGAAGGCATGTCGCGAACTGGAAATGATACGCACTGGGGAAACAATCACACAGTAAAACTGACAGAAATTGTTCCATGCACAGTAGAAGATCAGACTACAACGCAGGAAAACCCGAATTGGTTGTAGGTGAGCCCCATAGTATATGATGGGAGCAAATCAGATTTTCAAACATGTTCTGTACGATTCAGTGAGCAAGGAGACATAAAAGACGTGCTATACCAACATGAACCAGGACTGACGAAAAATACACTAGAAGAAAAGGTGCACACAGTAGTCAGGGTGAAAATCTTTGGTATAGACACAGAGTTAATACTTGTTACAGGGTCCACGACTAATTTAATGTCTGATGCATTTTTCAATGTATTAAAAATACGGAATAAATTTCCTGTCCTGCCAGTACAAAACTGCTCAGTACAAACTGCTACTGGCGGCAAAACCAAATTAGTAAACCACCAAGCTCTTATCACCATGCACATTGAACAATTTTCTGTGCAGTGTAATTTTTTAATAGCAGACAAACTTATTTTCAACTGCCTGATAGGGGACTGATGACCTCTGATGTTAAGTCCCTTAGTGCTCAGAGCCATTCGAACCATCTGAACTGCCTGATATGTATGGACACATTTATAACCTACGAAACTCAAATAGTCATAGGTAATGGTAAGTGCCATTTCTTTGTGAAAGACCAAAGATTTTGTGTCAGCCTGATTACCACACCAGAGAGGTATGACCCAGTAAACCCAGAACCCCATGTCACTGTACACTATTCATATCCCACCGTGTATTTTTTGAACAAATGTGATAATGAACACGATACTGACACTGAAGTTAACCAGGCATTAGTAGAGAAAAAATTGAACAAATCAAATATTCTAGATGCTACACAACGACAAGAGCTTTCTGACTTACTTTTTGAATATGCAAATGTTTTTAATAAGAATCCAGGAGTAATCAAAGATTATGGACATAAACTTAATGTCTAGCCTCACGAAACCTTTTGTGTTATGTCTTGCCCAATACCGTGGGCAAAGCGTGAAGCAGTTAAGCAGGAAATCAATAGAATGTGCGAATGGGGAATCATACAGCCATCGTTTTCTAACATATTGCAGCCCAATACTACAAGTTAGCAAACTTGAAAGATAAGTACGACTGGTTTTAGACGCTAGAGGCATAAATAAAATCCTAGTACCACTAAGAACAAAGCCAGAGAAATTAGATGAACAGTTACTAAAAATTCATAACACCAAATATTTCAGTATCCTCGAACTTAAAAAATCTTATTGGCAAATAAAGTTACATGAGGAGAGTAGATAATACAGAGTGTTTGTCTGCAATGGCAGGAGTTATGAACTTCAAGTTCTACCCTTTGACTTAAACATTAGTGCAGGTGTATTTATATAATCTTTGTACTGGGTCTTCGGACCAGAATTGCACAGTAAGGTTACCATTTATGTTGACGATTTGTTAATAGCCACATCAACTTGGGCTTAACACATCAGTATAATGGAAAAAGTATTTCAGAGGTTTACAGAGTACAAAGTAACAGCAAATCCTTAAAAAAAGTTTAACTTTGGCAAAGAACAAATAAAATTTTTAGGACATTTCATATCAGAACAGAGTATATTACCACAGTCTAACATAACAGTCGCGACACTTCGCCTCGATTATGTTGCCTACCGCGCCAGCAGCGCCCCAAGCGGCCAGTAGGTTAAACTGTGAGTTCGGCGCGATTGTGAAAGCGAATAGTGGTTGTTTATTTGGATTTCTACAATGGTTTTTACAAGCTGGAGCGTTTGTAGCGCAATAAATTGCAGCAACAACAGGAAGAAGACACCACAGCCGTCTTGTTTACGTTTTCTAAGGATCCTGAGATGTATATACCATCATGTTACTAAACTGTATCGTCAGGATTCACTTGCAAACTACATGTGTATTAATGATTAATGTTCCGTTTCAGGAGCAGAATACGGTTAGTTAGTAGCAGACGAGAAGACCTTATGAAAAAAAGACCCAGTTTACCTGTATAATAATATTAGGTTTTGTTCGCTACATTTCGAACAAAACCAGTTCATGAATGCAGACAATAACAAACTCGTGTAGAATGCAGTACCCACACTGTTTGACTTCCCAAAGAAGCCACCTCAACTGACGATGAAGAGGAAACTGCCGCAAAGATTCGACAATCCATCTGAAGTCCTATGACACAGAAGCAGCCAGTTCAACTCTCCATGTATCAGTGGCAAATTCGTGTGAATCATCAACACAGACATGCTTTGACGATGAAGTGGTTAGATTAAGTGGAGTTATTCGCGTCTTACAAAAGCGTTTGGTATGTATTTCATTCACTTCTGTTGTTAGTCACTTAATGTTCCTTGCTTCCTTCGTGCGATGACTTCATTTTGTTAGCACCTTGTTCACTACTGACAGATTGTATGAAAATTACTCAAATATTTGGTTTTGCGTGAAATGTAATGTAATCAGCTCATTATAATGTTATTTTTCCCACTATTTGGCAGTTGCTTGTCCCACTTAGAATAATATAAAGATGAAGGCCGTGTTTGTGGCAACAGGAGACAACAATGACAAACACAGTAGGCCTACAGAACGATAAATGAGCTGTCGATCACTTTTGCATGTAGAGGTACATGTCTGTGCTACTTACATGTGAATCTGTGTGTTGATATTCTTTTGATATCAACGTGGTAAACTGCAGTTCTATCCAATGTCACAAGTGTTTCTTCACGAATGTGTAGCTTGCCACTCGATTCACGGTTTTGTCCACACTTGCGCTTATTTTAGAATCATTTTTAGAAACATATATGCCTTCTGATACTACACAAACCCTTAAAGGAAAGAAAATAACTCAACTATTTCGTAAATTACGTAGGAAATGGATGCAAAACAAACACGGAGCGCTAGTGTCGCTCCATCTGTCAAACGGTGACAACTTTTACAGCAGTGAGTGTCGCGCATGGAGGTAAGAATAGAGGGAGACGCCGTGACGTCACAGCTGTGAAGCTATGTGAAGCCAAGGGTAGCCATCTCGTCCGACCAAAACATTGCCGCTGTAAGCTTGTGTGCATAGGCTTGTCGCTCGCTTTTGGAAGGATTTTGCGCTATTATGGTGATTTGTGTGGTGTTCGGGTGTACGAATCGTTCTGATTGTGATGCGAAATCGAAGGGAGTAACATTTCATGTGTAAGTTGTCTCGTTAAGTGTGATTTTACAACTTCATTGTGAATAAACGTGTGCTACATCGGTACTTGTACTATAGCGTGTTTTTCTCCTGTATGATTTTAGATTTCCTAAAAATAAAACTCTGAAAGCTCCGTGGGAGAATGCCATGAGGAGGAAGAATTGGCGTGCGTCTAAATGGAGCACTATATGTTCTCAGCATTTCCGAGAAGAGGACATAGACCGAACTTCCCTTTCAACTGTAAGGCTCCGAGAAAATGCTGTACCATCAGTTTTTCCTACACACCCAAAACATTTGCAAAAGGTATGTTAATTCAAAGAATTAAATTCTTAGTTTTCAAGTTCACGTTTCAGTATAATACGTACGTATCGTCGATACTCGAAGTGTTGAGTAACTCACTTTGTCTTCATCATGTACCAAATTAAAAGCTAACACTACATTAACTGGCGTAAAGTATAGGCCTAAACAGGACACTGTGTAGATTTGCCATTCTATGTACCGTATTTCAGTGAATATTGGTGGTAATGAACAGTGTTTCCCAGTAGTGTAACGTAACTGAAATGTCCCAGTGCGTATTACACTCCTGGAAATTGAAATAAGAACACCGTGAATTCATTGTCCCAGGAAGGGGAAACTTTATTGACACATTCCTGGGGTCAGATACATCACATGATCACACTGACAGAACCACAGGCACATAGACACAGGCAACAGAGCATGCACAATGTCGGCACTAGTACAGTGTATATCCACCTTTCGCAGCAATACAGGCTGCTATTCTCCCATGGAGACGATCGTAGAGATGCTGGATGTAGTCCTGTGGAACGGCTTGCCATGCCATTTCCACCGGGCGCCTCAGTTGGACCAGCGTTCGTGCTGGACGTGCAGACCGCGTGAGACGACGCTTCATCCAGTCCCAAACATGCTCAATGGGGGACAGATCCGGAGATCTTGCTGGCCAGGGTAGTTGACTTACACCTTCTAGAGCACGTTGGGTGGCACGGGATACATGCGGACGTGCATTGTCCTGTTGGAACAGCAAGTTCCCTTGCCGGTCTAGGAATGGTAGAACGATGGGTTCGATGACGGTTTGGATGTACCGTGCACTATTCAGTGTCCCCTCGACGATCACCAGTGGTGTACGGCCAGTGTAGGAGATCGCTCCCCACACCATGATGCCGGGTGTTGGCCCTGTGTGCCTCGGTCGTATGCAGTCCTGATTGTGGCGCTCACCTGCACGGCGCCAAACACGCATACGACCATCATTGGCACCAAGGCAGAAGCGACTCTCATCGCTGAAGACGACACGTCTCCATTCGTCCCTCCATTCACGCCTGTCGCGACACCACTGGAGGCGGGCTGCACGATGTTGGGGCGTGAGCGGAAGACGGCCTAACGGTGTGCGGGACCGTAGCCCAGCTTCATGGAGACGGTTGCGAATGGTCCTCGCCGATACACCAGGAGCAACAGTGTCCCTAATTTGCTGGGAAGTGGCGGTGCGGTCCCCTACGGCACTGCGTAGGATCCTACGGTCTTGGCGTGCATCCGTGCGTCGCTGCGGTCCGGTCCCAGGTCGACGGGCACGTGCACCTTCCGCCGACCACTGGCGACAACATCGATGTACTGTGGAGACCTCACGCCCCACGTGTTGAGCAATTCGGCGGTACGTCCACCCGGCCTCCCGTATGCCCACTATACGCCCTCGCTCAAAGTCCGTCAACTGCACATACGGTTCACGTCCACGCTGTCGCGGCATGCTACCAGTGTTAAAGACTGCGATGGAGCTCCGTATGCCACGGCAAACTGGCTGACACTGACGGCGGCGGTGCACAAATGCTGCGCAGCTAGCGCCATTCGACGGCCAACACCGCGGTTCCTGGTGTGTCCGCTGTGCCGTGCGTGTGATCATTGCTTGTACAGCCCTCTCGCAGTGTCCGGAGCAAGTATGGTGGGTCTGACACACCGGTGTCAATGTGTTCTTTTTTCCATTTCCAGGAGTGTACAAACAAGATGTATTTATGGGGCTTTGGAGGGAGGGTATAGCTAACTTAGTTTTCAGTTTCTATTATTTAGTTTGTGATACATGTTTATTACTGAATTAACAAAATTGTATCGTTTACATTGAAGGCTAGCTATTCGTAATATTACATTAAAAACTATTTTTAATAAGAAGAAACGCGGAATTTCGCCTTTACGAGATTTTATTTTAAACAAAAACTTTGAAACAACCAATCTGATGACGTTACATGCGTATATGGTACAATTAGCGACCGTAATACACGCAGCGCTATAGCACACTGGCAATGTTTTGGTCAGAGTGTCATGGCAGTGAGCCACGCCCCCATGGCTTCAAAACGTAGTACGGCTGGGATACGTAGCGCCATCTCCCCTTATTCTTACCTCCATGGTGTCGCGACTGTTATGTTACACTGTGATATTAACGATCCAAAGAAACTAGATACCATACATAACTGCCCACCCCCAAGGAGCAAAAAACAATTGAAAGCATACCTAGGACTAATCTCCTTTTTTCGAAAATTTATACCACAACAACTTATGAATAGCGATGCCCTACTTGACCTGTTGAGAAAGAATAAACCTTGGCTATGGTATGAGAGATGCCAGGAGGACTTTCCAAAATTAAAAATGCATTAATATCAGCAAACATTTTGAGTCATCCTGACATGTGTAAGGACTTTTGTTTAAGCATGGACACTTCGTCTCAGGGGCTGGGGGCATGTTTGTTCCAGATACAAGAAGAACAAGAAGAAGGACAAACAGTACCCAAAGCCATCAGCTTTGCCAGCAGAAATTGATCAGAGGCAGAAAGATCATATTCCGTATCAGAACTGGAAAGTTTAGCAGTAATTTGAGCATTTAAGAAATTTGAGTATTTTCTTTGTGGTAAAAACACTAAGGCCTATTTTGATCACCAATCATTATCTTTTCTCTTAACATGTAAATTGTTACACCGGAGACTATCGAGTTGGTGTTTGTACCTTCAGGAATTCAATTTTGAAATAATATACATAAAAGGCAGTCAGAATATTATTGCAGATGCACTATCCAGATTACCACAGGGCCTAGGTGAGTTCAGTGAACTGTCTGACCACAATTCAGAAATTCAAACGTTATTAATGCAAAATAATACACAAAAATCAGACTACAAAAAAAATTTTGTAAACAGATGGGAATGATACAACACCAAGACAATAGGTGAAAAAAGGTAATACAAAATCTCAACCAGAATACAAACCATAATATCCACTATTGCCCATTAAAATTGCTACACCACGAAGATGACGTGCTACAGACGCGAAATTTAACCGACAGGAAGAAGATGCTATAATATGCAAATGATTAGCTTTTTAGAGCATTCACACAAGGTTGGCGCCAGTGGCGACACCTACAATGTGCTGACACGAGGAAAGTTTCTAACCGATTTCTCTTACACAGCCGGCCGAGGTGGCCGAGCGGTTTGAGGCGCTACAGTCTGGAACCTCTACGGTCGCAGGTTCAAATCCTGCCTCGGGCATGGATGTGTGTGATGTCCCTAGGTTAGTTAAGTCATAGAGGACTGATGACCTTAGAAGTTAAGTCCCCTGGTGCTTAGAGCCATTTGAACCATTTCTCATACACGAACAGCAGTTGTCCGGCGTTGCCTGGTGAAACATTGTTGTGATGCCTCGTTTAAGGAGGAGAAATCCGTACCATCACGTTTCCGACTTTGATAAAAGTTGGATTGTAGCCTATCGCGATTGCGGTTTATCGTATCGCGACATTGCTGCTCGTGTTGATCGAGATCCAATGACTGTTAGCAGAATATGGAATCGGAGGGTTCATGAGGTTAATACGGAATGTCGTGCTGGATCCCAACGGCCTCGTATCACTAGCAGTGGAGATGACAGGCATCTTATCCGCATGGCTGTAACGGATCATGCAGCCACGTCTCGATCCCTGAGTCAACAAATGGGGACGTTTGCAAGACAACAACCATCTGCACGAACAGTTCGACGACGTTTGCAGCAGCATGGATTATCAGCTCGGAGACCATGGCTGAGGTTACCCTTGACACTGCATCAGACAGGAACGTCTGCAATGGTGTACTCAACGACGAACCTGGGTGCACGAATGGCAAAACGTCATTTTTTCGGATGAATCCGGGTTCTGTTTACAGCATCATGATGGTCGCATTCGTATTTGGTGACCTCACGGTGAACGCACATTGGAAGCGTGGAATCGTCATCGCCATACGGGTGTATCACCCGGCGTGATGGTATGGGGTGCCATTGGTTACACATCTCGGTCACCTCTTGTTCGCAGTGACAGCACTTTGAAAAGTGGACGTTACATTTCAGATGTGTTACGACCCGTGGCTCTACCCTTCATTCGATCGCTGCGAAACCCTACATTTCAGCAGAATAATGAACGACCGCATGTTGCAGGTCCTGCACGGGCATTTTTGGATACAGAAAATGTTCGACTGCTGCCTGGCCAGCACATTCTCCAGATCTCTCACCAATTGCAAATATCTGGTCAATGGTGGCTTAGCAACTTCCATGTCACAATACGCCAGTCAGTACTCTTGATGAACTGTGGTATCGTGTTGAAGCTGCATGGGCAGCTGTACCTGTACACGCCATCCAAGCTCTGTTTGACTCAATGCTCAGGCGTATAAAGGCCGTTATTACGGCCAGAGGTGGTTGTTCTGGGTACTGATTTCTCAGGATCTATGCACCCAAATTGCGTGAAAATGTAATCACATGTCAGTTCTAGTATAATATATTTGTCCAATGAATACCTGTTTATCATCTGCATTTCTTCTTGGTGTAGCAATTTTAATGGCTATTAGTGTAAGTAAAGGTATCAGTTATACAAAGGCGTTTTGTTTCACTGGAGGCACGAAAGTTCTATCCATTGGTGTTATGCCTTCCTGAGGAATATATCGACGAATTTATCAAACACACGCACGAAGTATGGGGACACTATGGAATAACAAAATGTACAGACAAGATTTCCAAACTGTGTTACTTTCCTAATTTACGACGACTTGTTTCAAAAATATTTAAAAAGAGTGCTATTTGCCACAGAACAAAATCATCCAAGATGCCAAAGTTTACAGAACTACACCCAATCCTAACCAAAGCTCCACTGGAAATGGTTTCTGTGGATATCGCAGGGCCATATCCTAGACCTAAAGGAGGTGTCAAATACATAATAGCTCTTTATGATATTTTCACAAAATACATCAAACTTCATGCTATCAAAACCACTACAGCCAGTAGCATCATAAGATGAATTGAAGAGGATTATTTACGGAGAGTGGGGAAACCCAAAGTAATATTAATAGACAATGAAGCCTATTTCGTGGGAAGAAAATGGAAACAATTCATGAATACACAGGACATCTTGGTAAGTTTTTTCCACCCAGAAGCAAATTCCGTGGAGAGGGTGTTTAAAGAATTCCATAGATTTATAAGAATATACGCTCATAATAAGCGTTCATGATGGATTGAATACGTGACTCCATTTATGCAAATAGTAAACAATCTCCCCACACTTCCACAGGTTTCACTCCTAATGAACTGATGTTTAACACAAAGCACCCATACCAAAATAACCTACTAAAGAGTTAACTTTACAGGATCAAATCAAACGAGCAGTAATTATCTACATCTACATCTACATCCATATTCCACAAGCCACCTGACGGTGTGTGGCGGAGGGTACCTTGAGTACCTCTATCGGTTCTTCCTTCTACATCTACATCTACATCTACATTGATACTCCGCAAGCCACCCAACGGTGTGTGGCGGAGGGCACCTTACGTGCCACCGTCATTACCTCCCTTTCCTGTTCCAGTCGCGTATGGTTCGCGGGAAGAACGACTGTCTGAAAGCCTCCGTGCGCGCTCTAATCTCTCTAATTTTACATTCGTGATCTCCTCGGGAAGTATAAGTAGGGGGAAGCAATATATTTGATACCTCATCCAGAAACGCACCCTCTCGAAACCTGGCGAGCAAGCTACATCGCGATGCAGAGCGCCTCTCTTGCAGAGTCTGCCACTTGAGTTTATTAAACATCTCCGTAACGCTATCACGGTTACCAAATAACCCTGTGACGAAACGCGCCGCTCTTCTTTGGATCTTCTCTATCTCCTCCGTCAACCCGACCTGGTACGGATCCCACACTGATGAGCAATACTCAAGTATAGGTCGAACGAGTGTTTTGTAAGCCACCTCCTTTGTTGATGGACTACATTTTCTAAGCACTCTCCCAATGAATCTCAACCTGGTACCCGCCTTACCAACAATTAATTTTATATGATCATTCCACTTCAAATCGTTCCGTACGCATACTCCCAGATATTTTACAGAAGTAACTGCTACCAGCGTTTGTTCCGCTATCATATAATCATACAATAAAGGATCCTTCTTTCTATGTATTCGCAATACATTACATTTGTCTATGTTAAGGGTCAGTTGCCACTCCCTGCACCAAGTGCCTATCCGCTGCAGATCTTCCTGTATTTCGCTACAATTTTCTAATGCAGCAACTTCTCTGTATACTACAGCGTCATCCGCGAAAAGCCGCATGGAACTTCCGACACTATCTACTAAGTCATTTATATATATTGTGAAAAGCAATGGTCCCATAACACTCCCCTGTGGCACGCCAGAGGTTACTTTAACGTCTGTAGACGTCTCTCCATTGATAACAACATGCTGTGTTCTGTTTGCTAAAAACTCTTCAATCCAGCCACACAGCTGGTCTGATATTCCGTAGGCTCTTACTTTGTTTATCAGGCGACAGTGCGGAACTGTATCGAACGCCTTCCGGAAGTCAAGAAAAATAGCATCTACCTGGGAGCCTGTATCTAATATTTTCTGGGTCTCATGAACAAATAAGGCGAGTTGGGTCTCACACGATCGCTGTTTCCGGAATCCATGTTGTTTCCTACATAGTAGATTCTGGGTTTCCAGAAATGACATGATACGCGAGCAAAAAACATGTTCTAAAATTCTACAAGAGATCGACGTAAGAGATATAGGTCTATAGTTTTGCGCATCTGCTCGACGACCCTTCTTGAAGACTGGGACTATCTGTGCTCTTTTCCAATCATTTGGAACCCTCCGTTCCTCTAGAGACTTGCGGTACACGGCTGTTAGAAGGGGGGCAAGTTCTTTCGCGTACTCTGTGTAGAATCGAATTGGTATCCCATCAGGTCCAGTGGACTTTCCTCTATTGAGTGATTCCAGTTGCTTTTCTATTCCTTGGACACTTATTTCGATGTCAGCCATTTTTTCGTTTGTGCGAGGATTTAGAGAAGGAACTGCAGTGCGGTCTTCCTCTGTGAAACAGCTTTGGAAAAAGGTGTTTAGTATTTCAGCTTTACGCGTGTCATCCTCTGTTTCAATGCCATCATCATCCCGGAGTGTCTGGATATGCTGTTTCGAGCCACTTACTGATTTAACGTAAGACCAGAACTTCCTAGGATTTTCTGTCAAGTCGGTACATAGAATTTTACTTTCGAATTCAATGAACGCTTCACGCATAGCCCTCCTTACGCTAACTTTGACATCGTTTAGCTTCTGTTTGTCTGAGAGGTTTTGGCTGCGTTTAAACTTGGAGTGGAGCTCTCTTTGCTTTCGCAGTAGTTTCCTAACTTTGTTGTTGTACCACGGTGGGTTTTTCCCGTCCCTCACAGTTTTACTCGGCACGTACCTGTCTAAAACGCATTTTACGATTGCCTTGAACTTTTTCCATAAACACTCAACATTGTCAGTGTCGGAACAGAAATTTTCGTTTTGATCTGTTAGGTAGTCTGAAATCTGCCTTCTATTACTCTTGCTAAACAGATAAACCTTCCTCCCTTTTTTTATATTCCTATTAACTTCCATATTCAGGGATGCTGCAACGGCCTTATGATCACTGATTCCCTGTTCTGTACATACAGAGTCGAAAAGTTCGGGTCTGTTTGTTATCAGTAGGTCCAAGATGTTATCTCCACGAGTCGGTTCTCTGTTTAATTGCTCGAGGTAATTTTCGGATAGTGCACTCAGTATAATGTCACTCGATGCTCTGTCCCTACCACCCGTCCTAAACATCTGAGTGTCCCAGTCTATATCTGGTAAATTGAAATCTCCACCTAAGACTATAACATGCTGAGAAAATTTATGTGAAATGTATTCCAAATTTTCTCTCAGTTGTTCTGCCACTAATGCTGCTGAGTCGGGAGGTCGGTAAAAGGAGCCAATTATTAACCTAGTTCGGTTGTTTAGTGTAACCTCCACCCATAATAATTCACAGGAACTATCCACTTCTACTTCACTACAGGATAAATTACTACTAACAGCGATGAACACTCCACCACCGGTTGCATGCAATCTATCCTTTCTAAACACCGTCTGTACCTTTGTAAAAATTTCGGCAGAATTTATCTCTGGCTTAAGCCAGCTTTCTGTACCTATAACGATTTCAGCTTCGGTGCTTTCTATCAGCGCTTGAAGTTCCGGTACTTTACCAACGCAGCTTCGACAGTTGACAATTACAATACCGATTGCTGCTTGGTCCTCGCATGTCCTGACTTTGCCCCGCACCCGTTGAGGCTGTTGCCCTTTCTGTACTTGCCCAAGGCCATCTAACCTAAAAAACCGCCCAGCCCACGCCACACAACCCCTGCTACCCGTGTAGCCGCTTGTTGCGTGTAGTGGACTCCTGACCTATCCAGCGGAACCTGAAACCCCACCACCCTATGGCGCAAGTCGAGGAATCTGCAGCCCACACGGTCGCAGAACCGTCTCAGCCTCTGATTCAGACCCTCCACTCGGCTCTGTACCAAAGGTCCGCAGTCAGTCCTGTCGACGATGCTGCAGATGGTGAGCTCTGCTTTCATCCCGCTAGCGAGACTGGCAGTCTTCACCAAATCAGATAGCCGCCGGAAGCCAGAGAGGATTTCCTCCGATCCATAGCGACACACATCATTGGTGCCGACATGAGCGACCACCTGCAGATGGGTGCACCCTGTACCCTTCATGGCATCCGGAAGGACCCTTTCCACATCTGGAATGACTCCACCCGGTATGCACACGGAGTGCACATTGGTTTTCTTCCCCTCTCTTGCTGCCATTTCCCTAAGGGGCCCCATTACGCGCCTGACGTTGGAGACTCGTATTGTTCGTGGAAAGAAAGACTGTCGGTATGCCTCTGTGTGGGCTCAAATCTATCTGATTTTATCCTCATGGTCTCTTCGTGAGATATACGTAGGAGGGAGCAATATACTCCTTGACTCCTCGGTGAAGGTATTTTCTCGAAACTTCAACAAAAGCTCGTACCAAGCTTCTGAACGTGTCTCCTACAGAGTCTTCCACTGGAGTTTAACTATCATCTCCGTAACGCTTTCGCAATTACTAAATGATCATGTAACGAAGTGCGCTGCTCTCCATTGGATCTTCTCTACCTCTTCTATCAACCCTATCTGTTACGGATCCCACACTGGTGAGCAATATTCAAACAGTGTCTGAACAAGTGTACTGTAACCTACTTCCTTTGTTTTCGGATTGCATTTCCTTAGGATTCTTCCAATGAATCTCAGTCTGGCGTCTGCTTTACCGACGATCAAATTTATATGATCATTCCATTTTAAATCACTCCTAATGCCTACTCCCAGATCATTTATGGAATTAACTGCTTCCAGTTGCTGCCTGCTATATTGTAGCTAAATGATAAAGGATCTTTCTTTCTATGCTGGAGAGTAGAGCAGAATACAGAAAAAGAATATACAACAAAAAGTTAAAACGAGTTACACATTTTTTTGAAGGCAACGAGTCTTCTTGAGAACACATGCCAAATCGACAAAGATCTGTAAGTTGAAGAAAAAATGGCAATTACTATACTCAGGGCCGTATAGTATTGCAAAAATACCTTATCCTGGAACTCGTAGGTTGGTATATGAAAACACGGGGAGAGACAAAGGTCTCCACCCTCACAAAGGCTTAAGAGCTTTTCACGAGTAGTGACACAATATCACAGCAGTTTTCTTGTCATAGAATATATTTATAAGTAATGTCATAGTTTTATAAGTAAAATACACTCCTGGAAATGGAAAAAAGAACACATTGACACCGGTGTGTCAGACCCACCATACTTGCTCCGGACACTGCGAGAGGGCTGTACAAGCAATGATCACACGCACGGCACAGCGGACAACCCAGGAACCGCGGTGTTGGCCGTCGAATGGCGCTAGCTGCGCAGCATTTGTGCACCGCCGCCGTCAGTGTCAGCCAGTTTGCCGTGGCATACGGAGCTCCATCGCAGTCTTTAACACTGGTAGCATGCCGCGACAGCGTGGACGTGAACCGTATGTGCAGTTGACGGACTTTGAGCGAGGGCGTATAGTGGGCATGCGGGAGGCCGGGAGGACGTACCGCCGAATTGCTCAACACGTGGGGCGTGAGGTCTCCACAGTACATCGATGTTGTCGCCAGTGGTCGGCGGAAGGTGCACGTGCCCGTCGACCTGGGACCGGACCGCAGCGACGCACGGATGCACGCCAAGACCGTAGGATCCTACGCAGTGCCGTAGGGGACCGCACCGCCACTTCCCAGCAAATTAGGGATACTGTTGCTCCTGGGGTATCGGCGAGGACCATTCGCAACCGTTTCCATGAAGCTGGGCTACGGTCCCGCACACCGTTAGGCCGTCTTCCGCTCACGCCCCAACATCGTGCAGCCCGCCTCCAGTGGTGTCGCGACAGGCGTGAATGGAGGGACGAATGGAGACGTGTCGTCTTCAGCGATGAGAGTCGCTTCTGCCTTGGTGCCAATGATGGTCGTATGCGTGTTTGGCGCCGTGCAGGTGAGCGCCACAATCAGGACTGCATACGACCGAGGCACACAGGGCCAACACCCGGCATCATGGTGTGGGGAGCGATCTCCTACACTGGCCGTACACCACTGGTGATCGTCGAGGGGACACTGAATAGTGCACGGTACATCCAAACCGTCATCGAACCCATCGTTCTACCATTCCTAGACCGGCAAGGGAACTTGCTGTTCCAACAGGACAATGCACGTCCGCATGTATCCCGTGCCACCCAACGTGCTCTAGAAGGTGTAAGTCAACTACCCTGGCCAGCAAGATCTCCGGATCTGTCCCCCATTGAGCATGTTTGGGACTGGATGAGGCGTCGTCTCACGCGGTCTGCACGTCCAGCACGAACGCTGGTCCAACTGAGGCGCCAGGTGGAAATGGCATGGCAAGCCGTTCCACAGGACTACATCCAGCATCTCTACGATCGTCTCCATGGGAGAATAGCAGCCTGCATTGCTGCGAAAGGTGGATGTACACTGTACTAGTGCCGACATTGTGCATGCTCTGTTGCCTGTGTCTATGTGCCTGTGGTTCTGTCAGTGTGATCATGTGATGTATCTGACCCCAGGAATGTGTCAATAAAGTTTCCCCTTCCTGGGACAATGAATTCACGGTGTTCTTATTTCAATTTCCAGGAGTGTATTTTATTATGTGTTTTTTTGAATGAAATATGTGTAGACTTAAGTAATTTTCTTGTTTTTTAAGCAAAGACAAACAGTTGACGAGAAGGAAGTGTATAAACACAGCTTCACGCGAAGCAAAATGCAAACTAGAGCAGCATACGACTCAGCTGTCCACTCTAAACACTGCATGCTTATGTCAGTGCTAGGGAAGAGACGTTGAACTTGCACAAGCGCAACAGGTTAACTCGTGGCGCCACCAAATAGAAACGTGAAGCTGCACAAGTTTCAAGCCCAATTTCAAAATAAATAATAACATGTAACAACTATATTTACTATCACGGAATGAAAGAATGTAATATTATATTTATATCAACATGCGAAGTTGCGTCAATACTAAAATATATACATAGTAACTAGAATTAAAAGAAATCATTATAACGAAACATACAGGTCGTGTTAGCTAACAAAAGGATAAGATACCGTAGGAGATGTCAAAGTAACTTTCTTTGCAGGGTAAATGAATAAAAGGATACAAATGCAAGTAAATAAATATATAAACAAATAAGAATGAAAAATGAAAAACGTTTGCGAACGAATGTGACGACCGAGTATATGTGTGGCCTATGAGCTACGGAACACAATTGGTTTTTAAGTTTGTCATAAGTTTGTTATATTGCAGCCACCAGTGCATCGACATGGCGCAGAAGAAGAGATTTACGACAGGTGTTATAGGTACCTTAAAGAAAAAACGGGCCGCATTTCAAAGAAATGATTTAATTATTAGTATGTCTGTCTGTATATTTTGGTCATCAAGCAAATGAAGAATAAGAATATACATCGTTGCAATCCAACTACAAATCATTTATCCATGCCTACTGACTACAAAGTGCACATAAACACGAAGTCATGTGTCCTCAAATAAAACTAATCAATTTATATCGCATTGCATGCGAATATAAACGACGACGTTTCCACATAATCGTAAAGAGATAAGCATGAAATAATTCAAAAACTTTTGCGTTACGAACACTAAGCTACACGTAAACAGTTATAAGCAACACAATAGTATATAGTACACGAGTCGTTAATACGTTTCAGTTCCACGAAAAGGGAGTTCCCTGTTAAGTGATTTAAGAAAGGACGAATAGCAATTCCTTAGTAATCCATAAACCAGTAGAATAGTATTCCTTACTCCCTCCCCAACGCAGGAGGTGTGGACAAAGCGTAGCTAAGCCAGCAACGCGTAATGTAGAATCCTGATGTAAATGTTTTTCTCTGTTTCTCCCTAGGAAAATATTAAACTCTCATAACTGATGTATGTATGACTGGAAAATAAAATGTGGATGCATTAAATTCATATATAGCAACACAATGTAATGGGGTGTAAATAAGTTACTTGTATTTATGTACGAGGGAATTTTGTAATCTTTTAGTACTTAATAATTTTCTATGTTTGATACAAATAATGGGTGGAATGTCAGCCTTAGATATAAGCCACTGTAATATGCATTGTTATGTCAAAATACTTATGTGAATTTTATGTGTATATCGAACCATATGTAAAAGATGAACTTGAAAAACTAACTATAAAACCGCAAGGACTAAAATGAGTTCTCACGCCAAAGTGAATGATGAAATAGATTGTGGTATCCAAACGCATGTGCAATAGTGCAACGAATCAATTATAGTAATGTCATGCTACACAACATCAGATATATTAATCAGCAAACTACAATTGTGCAAGCATAACTTACCTTGACGTCGGGTGTTGATGTGCACTATTCACCCCACTGAAAATGTGGATATGACGGAGATGATCCTTCCCGGGCCATATCAAAGGAGAATTATCTGCCGCAGCATCGGTTCTTGGAGAGTAAACGTACATGCACTGCACTCACAATGGAAGACCACGCCACAGCAAATTATTCGACAAGTAGTACGGCACTCAGTGTGAAAGTGGCACTAAAACGGGAGTGGAAGTGCAAATGACTGTACACAATAATGCGTGGAGCATTAACGGCTCTTTCACATCCCACAAACATATTTTGTGTGCATGCGCACAGAGACTGGCAATGCTGCCACAAGGACATGTAGCCGCTCTAGCAGCGCTCTCATGTAAATAGTTAATTAACTATCATTCCGTATGTAAGTTATGTATTTCCTGTAAGATAATGCGTAAGCAGACAAGCTGACATCTCCAACCCAAAACACAAAGAATCAAGCTGACAAATAAAATTTAAATTTAAGCTGTACGAGTGTATACAAAGCACTGTGCGCCTCCATTGCATGTCACCGCACATTGTGGGGGCAATTGTATAGGCACATAAGGAAAAGCCCCAACAAACTATGACAAAAATTTACGAGGGTAATACGAAAAGTAAGGTCTCTGTCGATGCTTTTTTGTAGACGCTGTGGCATTTTTGTATGCCCACGTCATACCAGCTCGCCACCAGCTCAGCAGCTTTGGTGAAGAAGGATGCCGCCACCAGCGTGATTATTGCTTGGTCTCAGGTGTAAAGTGGTATGCCCAGGTTTCGTCACCCGTGGTTGAGTCCAGAAAGTTGTCCTGTTCAGCTGCAAGGCAGTGAAGAAATGCGTGGGAAGCATCAACTCGTTGCTACATGTGGTCCTCAGTCAGCATGCGTGGCACCTATCTTGCGCACACCTTCCGCTAGTTCAATGTTTCCATTAAAATTCTGTGAGCGGGGCTTCCAGAAACCTCAGGAACCAACGTGCAGAGATCATCCAGGGTGATTCGCCGATGTTCATGCATGCTTTGCTCAACCTTCAACACTGTCTCCTCAGAAATTGATGGTTCGTCATGAATTTCGGTCCGACCAGCTGCAAACTCTCTACGCCACTTACGATCATTTTTGACATCCATGCACCACTGATCATACACTTCTGTCAATTGGCGATGGAATTCAATCGGCGCAGTGCCCTTCGCGTCCAAAAACTGAATGACTGCGCGCAATTAGCACTTGGTGGTAGCATCCAATGGGAGCTCCATTCTCAACAGCTGCCAAGCCAAGACCGAGCGCCTCAGCGCGGTGTGCGCATGTTTACACAAAGCGCGTGAAGCACTCTTCATAACAGTGTGACCAACTGCCACACAAACAGAGTTCTGTACTTATAAAAAAATAGGAGACCTTACTTTTGGGATTACCCTCATAAAACCAATGATAATAATCATTAGCGCGGCCTCTGTAAGGATCGGAAAAGATTAATTTGCTATGCCGGAAGGTGAATGACAAGTGATAAAAACTCCATTCAATTTTTTTGCCAGTTATTACAGAGACTCTGTCTTTAGTTCTCGTGGCGAGAAGACGTATTTCTTGTGATACAATGTGTTGTCTGAACAATAATCCTATGAAAATATGAAGTCTGAGAGTTTGTTTTTGTGCTAAACCACAAAAGTTTTTTTCTTTTTCCGCGCATTATTCTAATGTCATGTCAACATAGCTGCCTGCATCAGAAGAGGAAGTCCAATTAAGAATTAATATTGTACACATGGTCAAGAAAGAGAAAAAATTATGGTGCAAGAAGATGAATATAACCAAGGATACCAGATTCGACGTAATTTCACGACACCACTCGCTCACAATTTACGGTATTTGTGAATTAAAAATATAAGACAATTTATTCGCTGCATAATTCATAAAAATCAAATATTTCAATAGTATAATTAATTTGTTTAATTATAAATATATATAAAAATTTGCACACAAGCAACTGACAATAGGCAGACAATTTATAGATCGTACCTGGGCTTCACAAAAAAATCTGCAATCGTTGATGAGGGCAGCTGAGTCGCACCGCACAGCTCGGAGGTGATGCACCATACCAGTGCAGCGCTGCCATCGACAACAGTACATGACAAATGATGACGAATAATGGTGAGACGATTTGTTCCTCCCCCCCCCCCCCCTTCCTTCCCCTTAATAACTGAGTCGAGTCCACACCCAGTCAAATTGGCCCTGAGATTTGTAATATTGTTTTGGTTAATGCAAAAGGTACTGAAATAAATACATTTACTTTCATGTTTTAATTATCTGAGCAATCTTTTCCACACTAACATCAACCTCTTCACTTCATAACCTTTGTTTGATTTCATTTAATTATTGGTATCAATTAATTGTTGGCTTCAGTGTGGAGCAGTCTCATTAGTCATCCACATTTCATGTCTGACAGCAGAGAAGAATCACTAGTTCACCACAGTACAATCAGCAATGTGTAACTGACCCCTTCAACAATGGCAGCCAGCTTGCCTTGCCGCAACCTCCACTCACCTTGCCACTTTTCACCTCGGGATGGTACCAAATCAAACAACCACAAATTCAATTGACTATCACCACGCACCTTCATTACCATGCCATCCCAGATGGCCAAAATATCACAACCGTTATTGAAGAAGCCAATGTCCCCTCCCCACCATGGCAATCAGCCATTAAGTCAAGCCTCCATCCAAACGACATTGTGACCACATGACCCAGGCTGGTCACTGCATCAAAAGGGGGATGACACATCCCTACAACGGTTGCTGGACAGCAAGAAAACTTGTCGTATGGTGGATACCAATCTCCTGCCTTGTGCTACACGTCTATGCTGGTTCCACCAGTGTTTCGGCTCTTCCGCATGCAAGTGCCAATGGACATGCACATTTGGCCATTGTGTTGGCCAACCCACATTGTGTACACTGAATCACAGATGCTAAGGCGACTGCCCTAGGATGTGACAACACCCTCCATGACTTCATACTGCCGCATTTGTGCTGTCTGGAGAACAATGTTACTGCACTGAACAAAATGTACCAGCAGCATACCACAGTGTTACCAACATCTAGTGGGTAACTTGTTACACAGAAGAAGCCATCTGCACATCTGTTCCATCCTGAAAGACCCCAATAGCATGTACATTTCACCGATGACAGCTGCCTGGCCATCTCCACTACTCTTCTGCTCCACCCGGACAGTGAGCTCCTCACAGACCCATCTGATGCAGACATATTGGGGGATAAATTTTCCCAACTACCCCTCTTATGCTTACCTGTGTGGGCCACATCATCCATGCAGCTGCCCATTTCCATGACTAGCATCTCTATGCCCTGCTGCACCAGACCACCCCTGTAAGCGGTTCCCCCCAGCTATTGCCTTCGCATCGTGCTACGCCACAGTACCGCTCCCCCCCACCCCCCCGGCCTTTGTGGGAACATTAGCATTGCGGGCCAGAGAAAACAACTGAGTCTTATCTTTGATGATCAACAGTAGCCAGAGAAAACAACTGACCGTCTTATCTCTGATGATTGACAGCAGCAGTTTAGTTCACTCTGTGACTCGAGTGTATTATGTCATGTATCCTTGTATGTATTGAGTTTCTATAAGGTAAAGTGTATTGTCTCCTCCATACCACTGTGTTACCTATCATTCGCTATCGCTATATACTGGAGTTCCATATTCTGTTTCAGTGCTGTACTTCTGTAATGCACTTGATAAATTTTGTTGATATATTGAGCTGTCTGCCAAACAGAAAGAAATAGTTATAATTTGTGGTGATTTTAATGTAATTTCTTGAAAGAATCTGACAGATGTGAATGTTACTCACTTACAGTTTACTATTGGTCATAAATTTTTGTAACTGAGTTGTTTATGGTAGTAGTAGCCTTACAGGTAACGTATTCATACAACAAAAAGAAGTCAAAGAGTGCATGCTTATGCTGTGATAAACAGATTGTCAGATCAAAGTGCATTATTACACACATTACATAATTTAACTTTGTGTAGAGTTCAGAAACAATCAAAGAAAATAGTGAACCTAATTAATGACAAAACTACTGAAGATTTTAAAGAAAGCTTAAAAAATGGTAAGCGTGACAGAGTCCATAATGAGTCTAATGCCAGCTCTAACTTCACAATATTTCTTAACAGGTTCCTATCCATTTTTGGAAGTAGTTTTCCTAAAAAATATAATTAAACAAAAATGATGAAAAGTCATCAGAAACTGTGGATCACAACAGATACATTCGCACTGAAAATGGGACATATAAAAAATAGCCAGAAGAAATAATAATCCATAAATACTCTTATATTACAAACAGTACTGTAAGATATTAAGAAAAGTCGTAAAAAATGCAAAAGTATGCACATCTTGTCTGAAACTGACAGATCGCACCATAATATCAAATCAATAAAGAATATTGTTAAAAGATAGCTGGAGAAAGAAGCCATAGAAGATGAAATTATTTCTATTAAAGAGAATGGGAATGTGTTAAGACAGTTTATATGTTGGATGTATTTTTAATAATCACTTTTTACAAATTTGTGCAAATAATTTGGAAGAATTTGGAGTACAGACATTCAGTGTAATAAAAATTAATCTCATAAATCCATTTTAAAAAGGAAGATCATCATGAATGTTAACTATAAAAGTTTATATGGGATGGTTAATACTCCAGAATGACACTAAAAAGTTGTGTCCTGTAATATCCAATGTTCTTAATCTTGTATGTAATGAATCATCAGTTTAGGATGTTTTTCCAGAAATACTGCAGTGAGCCCTGTTTAGGCCTCTCTATAAGAAGGGTGATTTCATAGATATATCTCACTACTGCCCAATGTCACTTCTTACTTCATTTCGTAAAATTTTTGAAAGGGTAATGTACTCCAGAGTTGACAGCCACCTGTGTAGTAATGGGATACTTGGCGGGTCATAATTTGGATTTCAAAATACGCACTCTACTAAGTATGCTTTTTGAACATTTAGTGACGACATAATAAAATCTTGACGTCGTATCATCAGCTGGGATCTTCTGTGAATTAGTGAAGACATTATGTCTGTCATAATACAGTATCTGATCAACACTAACTGGATACCTATTACATCTACATCTACATCTATACTCCGCGAGCCACCTTACGGTGTGTGGCGGAGGGTACTTATTGTACCACTATCTGATCCCCCCTTCCCTGTTCCATTCACGAATTGTGCGTGGAAAGAACGACTGCTTGTAAGTCTCCGTATTTGCTCTAATTTCTCGGATCTTTTCGTTGTGATCATTACGCGAGATATATGTGGGCGGTAGTAATATGTTGCCCATCTCTTCCCGGAATGTGCTCTCTCGTAATTTCGATAATAAACCTCTCCGTATTGCGTAACGCCTTTCTTGAAGTGTCCGCCACTGGAGCTTGTTCAGCATCTCCGTAACGCTCTCGCGCTGACTAAATGTCCCCATGACGAATCGCGCTGCTTTTCGCTGGATCATGTCTATCTCTTCTATTAATCCAACCTGGTAAGGGTCCCATACTGATGAGCAATACTCAAGAATCGGACGAACAAGCGTTTTGTAAGCTACTTCTTTCGTCGATGAGTCACATTTTCTTAGAATTCTTCCTATGAATCTCAACCTGGCGCCTGCTTTTCCCACTATTTGTTTTATGTGATCATTCCACTTCAGATCGCTCCGGATAGTAACTCCTAAGTATTTTACGGTCGTTACCGCCTCCAATGATTTACCACCTATGGCATAATCGTACTGGAATGGATTTCTGCCCCTATGTATGCGCATTATATTACATTTATCTACGTTTAGGGAAAGCTGCCAGCTGTCGCACCATGCATTAATCCTCTGCAGGTCCTCCTGGAGTACGTACGAGTCTTCTGATGTTGCTACTTTCTTGTAGACAACCGTGTCATCTGCAAATAGCCTCACGGAGCTACCGATGTTGTCAACTAAGTCATTTATGTATATTGTAAATAATAAAGGTCCTATCACGCTTCCCTGCGGTACTCCCGAAATTACCTCTACATCTGCAGATTTTGAACCGTTAAGAATGACATGTTGTGTTCTTTCTTCTAGGAAATCCTGAATCCAATCACAAACCTGGTCCGATATTCCGTAAGCTCGTATTTTTTTCACTAAACGTAAGTGCGGAACCGTATCAAATGCCTTCCTGAAGTCCAGGAATACGGCATCAATCTGCTCGCCAGTGTCTACGGCACTGTGAATTTCTTGGGCAAATAGGGCGAGCTGAGTTTCACATGATCTCTGTTTGCGGAATCCATGTTGGTTATGATGAAGGAGATTTGTATTATCTAAGAACGTCATAATACGAGAACACAAAACATGTTCCATTATTCTACAACAGATTGACGTAAGCGAAATAGGCCTATAATTATTCGCATCTGATTTATGACCCTTCTTGAAAATGGGAACGACCTGCGCTTTCTTCCAGTCGCTAGGTACTTTACGTTCTTCCAGCGATCTACGATAAATTGCTGATAGAAAGGGGGCAAGTTCTTTAGCATAATCACTGTAGAATCTTAAGGGTATCTCGTCTGGTCCGGATGCTTTTCCGCTAGTAAGTGATAGCAGTTGTTTTTCAATTCCGATATCGTTTATTTCAATATTTTCCATTTTGGCGTCCGTGCGACGGCTGAAGTCAGGGACCGTGTTACGATTTTCCGCAGTGAAACAGTTTCGGAACACTGAATTCAGTATTTCTGCCTTTCTTCGGTCGTCCTCTGTTTCGGTTCCATCGTGGTCAACGAGTGACTGAATAGGGGATTTAGATCCGCTTACCGATTTTACATATGACCAAAACTTTTTAGGGTTCTTGTTTAGATTGTTTGCCAATGTTTTATGTTCGAATTCGTTGAATGCTTCTCTCATTGCTCTCTTTACGCTCTTTTTCGCTTCGTTCAGCTTTTCCTTATCAGCTATGATTCGACTACTCTTAAACCTATGATGAAGCTTTCTTTGTTTCCGTAGTACCTTTCGTACATGATTGTTATACCACGGTGGATCTTTCCGCTCGCTTTGGACCTTAGTCGGTACGAACTTATCTAAGGCGTACTGGACGATGTTTCTGAATTTTTTTCCATTTTTGTTCCACATCCTCTTCCTCAGAAATGAACGTTTGATGGTGGTCACTCAGATATTCTGCGATTTGTGCCCTATCACTCTTGTTAAGCAAATATATTTTCCTTCCTTTCTTGGCATTTCTTATTACACTTGTAGTCATTGATGCAACCACTGACTTATGATCACTGATACCCTCTTCTACATTCACGGAGTCGAAAAGTTCCGGTCTATTTGTTGCTATGAGGTCTAAAACGTTAGCTTCACGAGTTGGTTCTCTAACTATCTGCTCGAAGTAATTCTCGGACAAGGCAGTCAGGATAATGTCACAAGAGTCTCTGTCCCTGGCTCCAGTTCTGATTGTGTGACTATCCCATTCTATACCTGGTAGATTGAAGTCTCCCCCTATTACAATAGTATGATCACGAAACTTCTTCACGACGTTCTGCAGGTTCTCTCTGAGGCGCTCAACTACTACGGTTGCTGATGCAGGTGGTCTATAGAAGCATCCGACTATCATATCTGACCCACCTTTGTTACTTAACTTAACCCAGATTATTTCACATTCGCATTCGCTAATAACTTCACTGGATATTATTGAATTCTTTACTGCTATAAATACTCCTCCACCATTGGCGTTTATCCTATCCTTGCGGTATATATTCCATTCTGTGTCTAGGATTTCGTTACTGTTCACTTCCGGTTTTAACCAACTTTCCGTTCCTAATACTATATGCGCACTATTTCCTTCAATAAGAGATACTAATTCAGGAACCTTGCCCTGGATACTCCTGCAGTTTACCAATATTACGTTAACTTTTCCTGTTTTTGGTCTCTGAGGACGGACATTCTTTATCAACGATGATAATGTCCTCTCTGGTAAGCCGTCAGGTATTTTATCGTTTCGCCCAAGGGGGGGTCCCTCTAACCTAAAAAACCCCCGTGTGCACGCCACACGTACTCTGCTACCCTAGTAGCTGCTTCCGGTGTGTAGTGCACGCCTGACCTGTCTAGGGGGGCCCTACAGTTCTCCACCCAATAACGGAGGTCGATGAATTTGCAACCATTATAGTCGCAGAGTCGTCTGAGCCTCTGGTTTACACCCTCCACACGGCTCCAAACCAGAGGACCGCGATCGACTCTGGGCACTATGCTGCAGATATTAAGCTCAGCTTGCACTCCGCGTGCGATGCTGGTTGTCTTCACCAAATCAGCCAGCCGCCGGAAGGAACCAAGGATGGCCTCAGAACCCAAGCGGCAGGCGTCATTCGTTCCGACGTGTGCTACTATCTGCAGCCGGTCACACCCAGTGCGTTCAATAGCTGCCGGAAGGGCCTCCTCCACATTACGGACGAGACCCCCCGGCAAGCACACCGAGTGCACACTGGCATTCTTCCCCGACCTACCCGCTATTTTCCTGAGGGGCTCCATAACCCGCCTAACGTTGGAGCTCCCTATAACTAATAGGCCCGCCCTCTGTGACTGTCGGGACCTTGCCGGAGAATCGGCCACTGGCCCAACAGGCGAGGCACCCTGTGGTGGCTCGGAAACGATGTCATCACCACTAGGAAGCACCCCGTACCTGTTGGAAAGGGGTAAGGCAGCTGCCACGCGGCCAGATCCCACCTTCGCCTTTCGACCAGGCACGCGCGAGCCCACCACTGTCCGCCATTCACCCTGGAGTGATGGCTGACCGGTAAGATGCTCACTGCCGGAAGACGCAGCGACATCAGGGGTTCCATGTGATTCCAAGGCCACCGAAGTAGGCATAGGTCTCACCACAGTTGCCCCAACGCCACTACGAGCCGACGCCTGCGCCTCGAGCTCGATGAGCCTAACAGACAAAGCCTCCACGTGCCCCCGAAGAGTGGCCAATTCTCCTTGCGTCCGCTCACAACAACCACAGCCCCTACACATGACTATGTTTACCCTACTCTATACGGTGACAAATTCCCAAGATAATCTTCTGATGAGCTACTCTGATAATCAAGAAACACTCACTGAAATACGAGACGCGAAAACTACGCTAGGTTTTCCCAGAAAAACTATTTAAAAGCTAAGCGCAGCAAATAAGTACAAAAACGCTTTATACAAACAGTACTCGCTGCTGCTGGTGCTGTCGCTCTGGCTGTCACAAGACAATTAGTGTACATTAATGTAGTGTGTGCCCACCCTTCAGCTTTATGATAGCTTGAACTCTGCTGTGGATACTTTCAGTGACGTGTGTGAATATCTGTGGAGGAATGGTAGCCTATCGTTCCTCAAGAACTGAAACCAGAGATGGTAGTGAAGTTGGACACTGCAAAATGTAGCAAAGTCAATGTTCTAGCCCATCCTAAAGGTAGTCCATTACATTTGGGATGGGAGCCTGAACAAGCCATTCCATTTCAGGAATGCTATTGTCCATAAACCATTGCCTCACAGATACTACTTTCTCACAGGATGCACTGTCATGCTGACTCAAGCAGTCATCATCTCTGAACTGCTTCTCTATTGTATGTATTACACGATGTTATAAAATGAGTTTCTATCCATCCTCATTTAATGTTTTCTTAATTGCAATAAGGAGGCCACATTCTAATCATGAAAAACATCCCCCCCCCCTTACTGTAACACCACTACCTCCATATTTCATTTTTGGCACTACACATGATGACAGGTAACTTTTTCCAGGCAGTCAGCAAACCCAAATACTCCGATCAGTGTGTCATGAGATTTAGTGTGTGTCATCACTCTATTATACCCCATTCTTTTAACTCTCTATGCATAGTCATTATTCTACATGGACTGCTCATAGCACTTCAGAACTCATAGGTGATGCCTTCTGCTGATTTCATCCAATTCTTTTATAACCATCCTCCACAGTACCTGATGGTCCCTGTCTGTCAGTACATGAGATCTTTCTGATCTTGTTCCTTAATATTTCCACTTGACAATCACATTGGCAACAGTGGACTTGAACAGTTTTAGAATGGTTTTGATGTCCATGAGGGATCTGATACTCGGGTGATGTCCAATGTCTAGTCCAAGTTCGAAGCCACTGAGCTCTCTTGATCTATCCATTCTGCTGTTACTGCTTCTCTACTACAATGCAATACCCCCGTGTCCTTTTATTCTGGCAGGACTATCTCTCATGGCTTCTAGTGGTCAATTCTGCATTACTAAGTGACGTCCATGTACTTCTGATCAGAATGTGTATACCATTAGAGAAGTTAAGTTTTTATGGGATATGTAGTTCAACATGAAACATACCAGGCCATAACAATTAATTAGCAAATACTCATCATTTCTTGGTGACCTGTGTAAAAGAATTTGCGAGTTACCTGCTCACCAAAATTTGCTGCAACTTGCTGACTTCTTGGCAGTGTAGCAATTGATTTGGTTGCTAAGAGAAATTTCGAGGAATTCAGGTTAACACAATGTGCTCTTTCAAAATCACATGTTATTGCATAATATTGTAACAAAAATGTCTCAGAAAAACTGTCAGAAAACTGAAACCTCCCTGGCTGATTCACCAGTCCTTCTATATACACTCCTGGAAATGGAAAAAAGAACACATTGACACCGGTGTGTCAGACCCACCATACTTGCTCCGGACACTGCGAGAGGGCTGTACAAGCAATGATCACACGCACGGCACAGGGGACACACCAGGAACCGCGGTGTTGGCCATCGAATGGCGCTAGCTGCGCAGCAGTTGTGCACCGCCGCCGTCAGTGTCAGCCAGTTTGCCGTGGCATACGGAGCTCCAGCGCAGTCTTTAACACTGGTAGCATGCCGCGACAGCGTGGACGTGAACCGTATGTGCAGTTGACGGACTTTGAGCGAGGGCGTATAGTGGGCATGCGGGAGGCCGGGTGGACGTACCGCCGAATTGCTCAACACGTGGGGCGTGAGGTCTCCACAGTACATCGATGTTGTCGCCAGTGGTCGGCGGAAGGTGCACATGCCCGTCGACCTGGGACCGGACCGCAGCGACGCACGGATGCACGCCAAGACCGCAGGATCCTACACAGTGCCGTAGGGGACCGCACCGCCACTTCCCAGCAAATTAGGGACACTGTTGCTCCTGGGGTATCAGCGAGGACCATTCGCAACCGTCTCCATGAAGCTGGGCTACGGTCCCGCACACCGTTAGGCCGTCTTCCGCTCACGCCCCAACATCGTGCAGCCCGCCTCCAGTGGTGTCGCGACAGGCGTGAATGGAGGGACGAATGGAGACGTGTCGTCTTCAGCGATGAGAGTCGCTTCTGCCTTGGTGCCAATGATGGTCGTATGCGTGTTTGGCGCCGTGCAGGTGAGCGCCACAATCAGGACTGCATACGACCGAGGCACACAGGGCCAACACCCGGCATCATGGTGTGGGGAGCGATCTCCTACACTGGCCGTACACCACTGGTGATCGTCGAGGGGACATTGAATAGTGTATTTGTAACAGTTACTGTCATCATGTATTGTTAGAAACAAAATTTATAGATTACAAGCAAAATCTTGCTAGTGCACATAGACTGTCATGACTGTCATCATTCAGCTATGCATTAATTTGTTCCTCTCACATTGCAAGAAAAAGCTTTACAAGGCTTTTCATTTTTAGTATTGAAATTCGTAAAATATCTTAGCTAATTATGTTTTTTTGTAAAGTTACTTACATCATGAAAATTACTAGTTGGAAAATGTTCCCAACATTTCTGTGAGTTTATTACACCAATACAATTGGAATGCTACATTCAGTCCTTACAGAAATGATCTTTCAATTAAAAACTAAGAACTGTTTATGTTTTATGTTCAACTATTGATTATTAACAGTTGAACTAGTGCAGAAATATATGTATGCTTGCTAAAGTTGGA
The DNA here is from genome assembly GCF_023864345.2 of Schistocerca serialis cubense. Taxonomy (NCBI): domain Eukaryota; kingdom Metazoa; phylum Arthropoda; class Insecta; order Orthoptera; family Acrididae; genus Schistocerca; species Schistocerca serialis. Next base: position 411,515,571 of record NC_064643.1, read on the forward strand.
ATAAAATTAAGGACAGAATATGAATCAGTATAATAAATTGAATTCTAAATGACCCGATAACTGAAATAAGGTTGTTAAAAAATTTATAGAAGTTTGTACATGTGGCAGTCTGACACCTGAGGTGAACACTGCATGTCATAGTTATCCTAACAATCATATATTGGCATGTTTCACTCCCCCCCCCCCTCCCCCCCGAGAGTATTGTAGATGAGAGATTAGAATCGCTTTTATACTCTGTCAAAAATAAAACTTAACTCAATTGTCATTTGCCAGAAGCATAATATAGAATTCTCCAAAAATCGTCAATCACCACCACATGAAGTTGACTTCAGTGAACACAAAATGTGACAGAGAGTGTAGCAGATCAAATACACAAAAATTATGAATACATGCTCAAAGAAAAGCTTAGCACAAAGATTCAGATTTAAAACTTGTCCATTTTTGCACAGTTTGAAAAAGAAATAAATGCATCAGTTACACAAAACTATAAAGAAAAAATGTATATATTCTTCTTATATGTTTGTCTCACTGCTTGAGAAGATTCCAGTCCATTTGTGGTGACTCCTCCTTCCAGTCTCTTTATATTCCTCTGGTGCTCCCACGCACACAGTCTGCATACAGTAATTTCTGCAAATACATACAACTGATTATCCGTATTGACTTGACAGCAATTTAATTAAAAATGATTACACTAGACACATTCACTTCTGTTTATAAAGTATCTTCTGTGGTTATTCTGCAAATTGGATACAAACATTTGTACATTTTTGTTTGTTTTAGCTGAAAAACAGTGTTTTGTTGACTAAGTTGGTGTGCAAGTTACTTATGGTGTTTCTTTACATATTCTGCTCTTTCCCTTACAGTTAGCAGCAGTCGAAAGACTTCGATTCACATTTGCACTTGTCAGTTTTTGCCATTCTGCAGTATTTCTTGTGCTGCATTATTTACACTTCACTTTTGTAAACTGTTTCTCATTCTACACGGTAACAGTGTTTACATCTGTTCGTTTGTCATTGTTGGCCTTATGAGTGTTGTCAACCTGTGAAACCACTTTTTTCTTTATTTTTGTTTATTTGTCTGTCTGTGTGTGTGTGTGTGTGTGTGTGTGTGTGAGAGAGAGAGAGAGAGAGAGAGAGAGAGAGAGAGAGAGAGAGAGAGAGAGAGAGTGAAAATTAGTGAAATTGTCTTGTATGTTAGGTAGAGACATGAGAGGAGCAGGGATGAGTTGTCAATTTTTTTGTTTTGTTTTTTGTTTTTAGGTGGGGGAGCCTGTGCCATATGGATCCTTCCCACTAACACCAGCTTTTCTGAATTGCACAGGTGGGAACTTTCCTTGCAATACATTCTACATTCCCATAACACTCCTTGCTTCAACCTTCGTTGGTCACTGTCCTACTCATCCAGCCCCTTCCCTGTACCCACTCCAGCACTACACAGCCGTTGTTCCACCACCACCACACCCAGTATTTATTTCCTTTCCTTTTCCACTACATCCCCCTCCCCTCCTCACCTGTCCCCTGCTCTCCATCTAACCTACAGAACTTCACTGTCCACCCTGTCCACCACCCGTACCATAGTATCTCTCCCCCTCCCTGTCCCAGCTCCTCCTTACCCCCACCCAGTTGCCACTCTAGCCTGCACTGGTGATGTTGTTCACAGTGTGGTTTCAGTTGCCTGAGACTGCAAGCATGTGTGTGAGTTGCGTTTGCGTGAGTGTATGTCTGTACACATGTGTGTCTACTGTTGACAAAGGCCTTAATGACTGAAAACTTTAATTGTGAGAGTCTTTTTATCGTGTCGATCTGTGACTCAGCATCTCCGCTATATGATGAGTAGCAACTTTTCTTCTCATAATATTGTTTTTTTATTTATTTAGCATCCATTCCATTGAACAAACAATATTGGCTTGTCATAAACAGAAATAGGTTAACATTGCACAAAAGAACTGAACTACATACAAAAATAAAACAGTAAATTTACATTTTGTCAAACAATGAATCAGATTAAATTGATCACTACTACAGACAGAATTCATACAAAATAAACTATTGATAACAGTCTAAAGTCCTATAAACTCCAACATAAATACAAAATATAAAACTTCTTACAGCAGGCAACACACAGTTTACTTCCTTTTTTGTGGTGATTAATTTCTTGGTCTATTACAAGAATGAGATTACATGAAATTAACAGAAAATTTACATTCTATCGGAAGATGATACAAATTTTAATTGTTAAAGAAAATAAATCATAACTGTGTGTTTCCTCTCCTTTCCTATGGCAGTGCTTGGTTTTGTGTTGTGTGAATTTCTTTGCTCCTAAGAATTTCTTTTATTTTCTGTGCTTTTAATCTATGAAGTTTTTCTTGCTGCTATGAGTTATCTTTAGTAATGGACGAAGATCACTATTCCTAAACGTCTTGTGTTTTTGCTATAAAATTATGTCCTAAGTTCACCCCCTACATGTTATGGGCCCAGGTTTGAACGCTTCAGGTTCTGAGAATTATAACATTCATTAGCTAGACTATCTTTGCATTTACTAGGATATTCGTGATACTGCAAAATTTTTGAAATGGCAGGCACAGCTCTTCAGTTGAGTGATGATAGTGGTCGTACAAACATTTGCAAATTGTCAAGTGAAGATCAGTGGGAAACATGAAAATTGCAAATTCAACTTTGTTTAAAGGAACATTCTCTTTATTCCATTAAAGATAGTACACATCAGTGTCCGTCATTAGCAGAAGAAGACGAACTGTCCGACGCATATCAGTGCTGGCAATGTGCAATGCTTGGGCATCTCGTATCAATGGAATGGTGCTTGATGAGGAACCTGCTTATTCATGTAAGAAAGAAGACTGACACAAAAGAAATTTGAGACACCCGTACGTCGGTATACGAGCAATCTTCATTACATCGACTGTATGTGTTGTTCGGTTGATTCTTTGGAACGTCAAAAGTTGGCGTCATGTCTATAACAAAATACACGTAGCTACTTGCAAATATTTCCATGACTTGTGCAGTGAACTGAACAAAATTAATCCAAATGCTTTGTCCCTTTCTCTGCTCCACCATCGTATTCTCAAAACATTGGGACTCAAATATTAGTTTCACAGGTTGACTTGGTATCGTGTTCCTGAATCTGAGCGGACGACAAAGCTTCTTATTGAGAGTTTGCATTTGATTGAGAATTCGCTAGCTACACAGGCAGCTGATGCTTTCTACGCAAAGTTAAAATCCAATGAGCAACATCAAAAACAAAAGAGATTTGCAACAGAGGGGAGTAAGTCAAAGAAGATAGTAAGTCGTACTGTCTTTATTGCAAGAAAGCTGCATGGCCACAGAAGAAGCAAAAGCAACAGCTAACGACAATAATAATTCGAGTTCCAGTTTAAAAGTGAGCAGCGAACCAAATATAGAGGGTGAGTCAGGAGGAAAGGTGCATGCTTTGAGCCATGATAGTACACTACTGGACATTAAAATTGCTACACCACGAAGATGACGTGCTACAGATCCGAAATTTAACCGACAAGAAGAAGATGCTGTGATATGCAAATGATTAGCTTTTCAGAGTATTCACACAAGGTTGGCGCCGGTGGCGACACCTACAACGTACTGACATGAGGAAAGTTTACAACCGATTTCTCCTACACAAACAGCAGTTGACCGGTGATGCCTGGTGAAGCGTCGTTGTGATGCCTTGTGTAAGGAGGAGAAATGCGTACCATCACGTTTCCGACTTTGATAAAGGTCGCGTTGTAGCCTATTGCGATTGCGGTTTAACGTATCGCGACATTGCTGCTCGCGTTGGTCGACATCCAATGACTGTTAGCACAGTACGGAATCGGTGGGTTCAGGAGGGTAATACGGAACGCCGTGCTGGATCCCAACGGCCTCGTATCACTAGCAGTCGCGATGACAGGCATCTTATCCGCATGGCTGTAACGGATCGTGCAGCCACGTCTCGATCCCTGAGTCAACAGATGTGGACGTTTGCAAGACAACAACCATCTGCACGAACAGTTCGACGACGTTTGCAGCAGCATGGACTATCAGCTCGGAGACCATGGCTGCGGTTACCCTTGACACTGCATCACAGACAGGAACGCCTGCAATGGTGTACTCAACGACGAACCTGGGTGCACGAATGCCAAAACGTCATTTTTTCTGATGAATCCGGGTTCTGTTTACAGCATCATGATGGTCGCATTCATATTTGGTGACATCGCGGTGAACGCACATTGGAAGCGTGTATTCGTCATCATCATACTGGCGAATCACCCGGCGTGATGGTATAGGGTGCCATTGGTTACACGTCTCGGTCACCTCTTGTTCGTATTGACGGCACTTTGAACAGTGGACGTTACATTTCAGATATGTTACGACCCGTGGCTCTACTGTTCATTCGATCCCTGCGAAACCCCACACTTGAGCAGGATAATGCACGACCACATGTTGCAGGTCCTGTACGGGCATTTGTGGATACAGAAAATGTTCGACTGCTGCCCTGGCCTGCACATTCTCCAGATTTCTCACCAATTGAAAACGTCTGGTCAATGGTGGCCGAGCAACTGGTTCGTCACAATACGCCAGTCACTACTCCTGATGAACTGTGGTATCGTGTTGAAGCTGCATGGACAGCTGTACTTGTACACGCCATCCAAGCTCTGTTTGACTCAGTGCCCAGGCATATCAAGACAGTTATTACGGTCAGAGATGGTTGTTCTGGGTACTGATTTCTCAGGATCTATGCACCCAAATTGCATGAAAATGTAATCACATGTCAGTTCTAATATAATATATTTGTCCAATGGATACCCGTTTATCATTTGCATTTCTTCTTGGTGTAGCAATTTTAATGGCCACTAGTGTATTATGAATTCTGTACAAAAGACTTCATGTGGACATATGCCCTATTCCGAGTGGTTTCTGAGGTAGAACACATTTAATATCACATCTGTACGTTTTTCTTGAATACCTCGAAAACGGCACCCTCCAGCGAAAACTTGTTGCAATACAAAATTAAACTATATTAAATTTCCTACAAGAAAGGTCCTATTTCTTTTTTTTTTCTCTAGAACTAATGGTTTGTGCGAAAAGGGTGCTATAATGTTGAAAAACTCACTCGACTCGCATGCGCTGTAGCTTACGTAGTTTTTGTAGGCCAATATGAGGTAGCAAGTTGAGACCAACAGTTTGATACGGGACACTTTTGGTCTTTCAAGTCGGGAAACTCTCTCAAATTGCTGTAGCTTACATAGATTTTGTAGGCAAATTTGAGGTAGCAAGTTGCGACGAACAGTTTGATATGGGACACTCCTGATATATCAAGTCGGGATACTACCCCAAGTTGGCCAATAAAAACTACGTAAGCTACAGCACATGCGCGTCGAGCGAGTTTCTCTTTTTTTTTTTTTTCACTATGGGACTTAACTTCTGAGGTCATGAGTCCCTTTTCTCAACATTCTCGCGCTCTCTTCGCACAAACCATTACTTCTAGAGAAAAAAATTAACAGGACGTTTTTTGTAGGAAATTTAATATAGTTTAATTTTGTACTGGGACAAGTTTTCTTTGCGGGGGGGGGGGGGGGGGGGGGAGATGTCGTTTTCGAGTTATTCGAGAAAAACTTACAAAAGCTGTGTTCTATTTCGGAAACCATTTGGAATTGGGCGTACGTCCATATGAAGATCACCCCTCAAGGCATGTACCTTTCCTCCTGACTCACGCTGTATTTCTAGCCACTAGCTTGTTGTCTCATTTTAATTTTGATAGTGCAGATTCTTAGATTTTGGACTCTGGCATGATACATTATGTTTCACCAAATAAACGGCATTTCTCTACATCAGAAAAGTTTCCGATTCCACAATATGTACAGACAGATAGGAAACAACTTATTTTTGCACATGGAACTGTCAATATTCATATTGAAATATTCAGAAACAAAAGGTGGACACCTGCTTTGCTTGAAAATGTCATAACAAAGGTGTTATCATTCGGCGGCACAGTAAAACAGCCATAACACGAAGATAATTGGTTCAGTACAGATATGAACATTCAAGTTTGCCCTTCGGATTCACAAGTAATGATTAACATAGCAACTTCAGAAGAACAATTACAATGTTGGCCTGAGAGACTCAGTCATAAGATGTGCCTTCTTGTTTCGATGTATCAGTTAAGTGCCCTGATACCACATAGTTTTGTGATGGATGTGTTCTTGGCAAATCAAGCCATAAACCATATAGCCATCACAGAGATCGTCCAAAAACTGTCGACTGGTTGATCAATGCAGACTTTAATGGACCCATGTCTGTTGACTCTATAAATGGTTTTCGTTACTATGTGATTTTCAAAGATGACTATACTCGTTTTGTTTGGATAAATTTTATGCGAAATAAATCTGAAGTGGCTAAAAATTTGAAAACATTTTTGAAGGAGTGTGATGCTGTTGGTCATAGGGTAAAAGTATTTCGGTCTGCAGTGGAGGAGAGCTTAATTGCAACTTGGTAGCTGCTGCGCTACAAGGTCGTGGTATTGAGTTTCGTCTTACGTGTCCAGACACTCCTGAGCAAAATGGTGTTGCTGGACAAGCAAATCGGCAAATACACTATGTGATCAAAAGTATCAGGACACCTGGCTGAAAATGACTTACAAGTTAGTGGCACCCTCCCTCGGTAATGCTGGAATTCAATGTGGTGTTGACTCACCCTTACCCTTGATGACAGTTTCCACTTTCGCAGACATACGTTCAATCAGGTGCTCGAAGGTTTCTTGGGGAATGGCAGCGCATTCTTCATTGAGTGCTGCACTGAGGAGAGATATCGATGTCGGTCGGTGAGGCTTGGCACGAAGTCAGCGTTCCAAAACATCCCAAAGGTGTTCTATAAGATTCAGGTCAGGACTCTGTGTTGGCCAGTCCACTACAGTGATGTTATTGTCGTGTAACCACTCTACCAAGAGCCGTGCATTATGGACAGGTGCTTGATCGTTTGAAAGATGCAGTCGCCATCCCTGAATTGCTCTTCAACAGTGGGAAGCAAGAAGGTGCTCAAAACATCAATGTAGGCCTGCCCTCTGATAGTGCCACACAAAACAACAAGGGTTGCAAGCCCCTCCACGAAAAATATGACCTCACCACGACACCATCGCCTCCGAATTTTATTGTTGGCACTACATACGCTGGCAGATGACGTTGACCAGGCGTTCACCATACCCACACCCTGACATCGCATCGCCACATTGCGTACCATGATCCACAAAACGTTTTTCCACTGTTCAATCAGCCAATGTTTACACTTCTTACACCAAGCGAGGGATCATTTGGCATTTACCGGCGTGATGTATGGCTTATGAGCAGCAGCTCAACCATGAAATACAAGTTTTCTCACGTGTCACCTAACTGTCATAGTACCTGCAGTGGATCCTAATGCAGTTTGGAATTCCTGTGTGATGGTCTGGATAGATGTCTGCCGATTACACATTACGATGCTCTTCAACTGCTGGCAGTCTCTGTCAATCGACAGATGAGGTCGGCCTGTACGCTTTTGTGCTGTATGTGTCCCTTCACGATTCCACTTCACTATCACATCGGATACAGTAGACCTAGGGACATTTAGGACTGTGGAAATCTTGAGTACAGATGTATGACACAAGCGACACCCAATCACCTGACCACGTTCGATGTCCGTAGTTCCGCGAAGCGCTCCATTCTGCTCTCTCACAATGTCTAATGACTACTGAGGCAGCTGATATGGAGTACCTGACAGTAGTTGTCAGCACAATGCACCTAATATGAGAAACGAATGCTTTTGGGAGTGTCCAGATACTTTTGACCACATAGTGTAGTTGTATTAGCTCCCTCGATGTTAACCTCTAGCAAGTGACCTAAATAATTTTGGGCTCCTGCATGTGAATGTTGATTTTCAACCAGGAAAGTTATGTGCAACTGAAAATTCGACTGAATTGGAATTTAATTCCGTAACTAAAGAAACAGGAGAGAAACGTGAATCTACTGTTGATCAGATGGAAACTTGTGACCAAGAATATTCGAATGAGTTACCAAATCGACGTCCAGTGAAATACGCTCCCCAGAAAAAATATAGTGACTACGAATTAGGATACCAGCCACACCATTCTCAAGAAGCAAATGCATTACTTTGCCTGACAAAAACAATCCGTGAATAGCTTTTACCAACAAACTTCAAAGAAACTATGCGAAGTAGTAATCCCGATTAATGGTTTAAGGTGATGAAAGAAGAAATGAAACCATTTGAAGAAAATGATACCTGGGATTTTGTAGATGTTAGACTGTGATATAAACCTGGTGGATCGATTGATCGATATCGTGTTCGCTTGATTGTGCGCGGTATGTTTCAACTTCATTATGATGAAACTTTTAGTCCAGTTTCTCGTTAAAATAATAATAATAATACAGATTTTATTGTCATTAGGCCATTACAGCAATTAACAATGTCAAATGAGGATATAATTTACAATACAGTGTGATAAAATATTGACTACTGAAGTATTTTAGCTTATATTACAGTGAATGTACAGCGGGTCATCTATTGGATTACTGCATTTTACAGTTGAAGAATTCATTGATGTCATAGAATGGGTGGGCAATTAACCATTCATGCAGTCCTTCTTTGAATGTATGTTCAGGAAGATCCTGTATAGCATGTGGCAGCTTATTAAATAGTTTGTGCCCTGCGATTTCATAGCTATTTATTGATTTTCACAATCTGTGGTAAGGTGTGTATATGTGCTTGATGCTTCTTGTATTGTATCAATGTACATTTTCTCTACGTTTCACATCTTGTAGGTTATTTTTTGTATAGATTAAGACATTGAATATGTGGAGGATTATTACTGTCATCATTTTTTGGTCAGCAAATAAAGGTTTGCAGTGAGCCTTATGTGAATTATCTGTAATTATCCTAATAGTTTTCTTCTGCAATGATAGGATGTCATTTATATGACTACAATTACCCCACAAGATAATGCTATAGGATTTTACACTTTGGAAAAATGCAAAATAAGATGATCTGATGTATGTTTCAGGTACACAATTTCTGAATGGTCTAAAGAAATAAATTACTCTAGATGACTTACTACTTATACAGTTTACACATTAGCCCCAGGATAACTTTTCGTCTAAATAAATTCCCAGGAATTTAACATAACTAGGGTCATCAGATAGTGGCTTGTCTCTTAGAGTGAAGATTATCTGCTGAGTTTTATTTTCATTTAGCGAGAAATCATTTGCTCTGAACCAATATGCTGTGTGAGTTAGTGTATTTTGAGCACAGGTTTTAAGATCTTTAAGATTGTTCCTGCTATGTAGAAAAGTCGTATCAGCTGCATACAATACAATGGTGGATCTGATAAAGGAGGGGAGGTCATTGATCTTTGTCAGAAACAGGAAGGGCCTCAGTACAGATCGCTGAGGTACACCTACTTTAACATTTTCTATGTTTGAAATTTTCTTACTAACACAAACAACGTATTTACGGTTATTGAGATAAGCTTTAATAGTCTGAGACTGTTTCCTTTGATGCCGTAGAATTCTAGTTCCTCTAGTAACGATGTGTGCTCAACACAGTCGAAGGCCTTACTTATGTCACAGAATGAGACCTGAGCGAAGCCTTTGTCCTAAAAAACTTTGAGGATGTAACTGCCTACCGTGTCGATTGCATCAATGGTCGACAGATTCTCCCTAAACCCATATTGTGTAACATTAATTATTCCTAGTTTGTCAAAGTGAGATAATAATATCCATGATGCATTCTATTACCTTGGAGAATGCGGGTACTATTGAGATAGTCCTGTAAGTAGATGGAGAGTCTTTATCTCCCTTTTTGTACACTGGGACGATCCTAGACAGTTTTAATTCATCAGGAAGATATCCCTCAAGTAAGCACTTGTTTTGCTACAGTCTGAAGAAAGGTTGTTACCAAAAATCTCTGCCGGCCGGAGTGGCCGAGTGGTTCTAGGTACTACAGTCTGGAGCCGCGCGACCGCTATGGTCTCAGGTTCGAATCCTGCCTCGGGCATGGGTGTGCGTGATGTCCTTAGGTTAGTTAGGTTTAAGTAGTTCTAAATTCTAGGGGACTGATGACCTCAGAAGTTAAGTCCCATAGTGCTCAGAGCCATTTTTAAAGCACTTGTTTATGCATTGGGTTAAAGGGTGCAGAATGCAGTCACACTTTTTTAGCACATTGCATGATATGTCATATATATCTAAGCTATCAGATGATTTCAGTTGTTTTATGACCCCTTGCACAAATCTAGGTAATACTTCGGAGAAGGTTAGCAAGCTTGTGTTTAGTGACTGTCTACCCCAATTTTGAGAGAGTATCTCTGATGGACTAATGTCGGGTTTGATAATTGTCTCTCCT